>NW_008597807.1:723-2434 GCF_000691845.1 Merops nubicus | reverse complement strand
GGCCGGAGCCTGGCTGTGCTGCTGGCCCCTCCGTGGCCACTGAGCCCCGCGGAGCGGGTCCCGCAGCCTCGGGAAGGGCCCGTCCCAGCCGCTTCTGTGAAATCTGGGCTTCACCCTCGTGGCAGCGCTGTCTGCCAGGCTGAGATAGGGACAGTCCCATCCCGTGTGGGCACTGCGCCAGGGATCTGCCCTGCCCGGGGTGGCCTGGCGGGGTGGAGACACGCCTCACAGCCCCAGTGTGCCCTGAAATGCCCTTTGCTGCTGCTGCAGCCGGGAGCTCACGGGGGCTGTGAGTAGGTGCTGCCGATGGGCAGCATTGCCCTTCTGCCTGTGGCTTTGGATGGCAATCCTGGGACTTTCACCTGATGTCCTTAGTCAGGTCAGAAATTAATTTTGAGGCTTCTTTTGTTTTGATGGGTATTTTTTTGGTGTACCTCTCTCTTGTGATTAAAGATAAGCTCAAGCAGGGCAAATACCAAGGCAGGTGGCGTCTGCCAGTGACCCTTTGCCTCTGGCATGCTGAAGGGTGAGGGGAAAGGGGTTCTTCCAACCGAGGGCTGATGCAGCACCAGGATGGTGGTGGGGTGGGGCTGGGGCCATCAGCTGGTGGAGCTCACATTCCACAGCATCCCATCGACACCGTGTTCAACTGCAGAACCACCACCAAAAATCACATCTGTTTTCTAGAGGGACATAAACAACCTGGGAGATGGGAGCCTTAATAATATCCTATTTTCACTATGGACAGAAATTGCTTTCAATAGTACAGGGGATGCTGTTTTTGCTGAGGCACTATATCATTTTAGGAAGAAAAATCAAGAAAGGTCTGGGGAGCTTTGGTGAGGTCTGGTTGAGCAGAGGCACGGCTCAGCAGGGGCCAGTGCCCTCCTTGTGCTCATTGCCCCAGCAGTGAGGACGGGGCAGGGCCTGGGGCAAAGAGGGGAATGTTTGGAGCACCAGGGATGCCACTGCTGCTTGGTACTTGCTGTGCCAGCCCCAGGCAGCTGCTGGCACATGGGCACCTGCAGGAGAAGGACAAGCTGGATGGGTCGGTCTTTCTCATCAGCTCCCAGTGGTGCCAGGGTGGGTGCTGGACTGAGGATCCCCTGGGAGAAGCATTGTACCATTGGTCACTGAGTGTTGTGTTGCAGAAGACCCTCGTGTGGGTGGCACTGCTGTGGTCAGGAGGTGACAAACGAGGATGTGCTGGGGATGGTGGGCAGAGGACGAGTGGCTGGGGAGCGGCAGGGAGTGAGGTGCAGCCCAGCCTGGGGTGCTTGTCCTGGGAGGGGAGCGGTGATGGGGACACAGCCCTGTCTTGGCCAGCCCCAGGGCTGGCTGGGGATTTACAAAATCTAGCCCGTCCCAACGTCTCCCCGCTATCTCTGGCGAGCAGGTGGGAGTGCTTCCCTCTTCACGGAAGGGTGGTTACCGCCTCGGAGACACCCTGCCCTGTAGCATCCTTGCAGCACGTTTCAAAGCCTGCCTGGGACAGAGGAAGCTTTCCCAGGAGGAGAAAGGTGCTGCTGGCTTTGAGGGCGTAGGGTGTTTGAGCCGTTCAGTCTGGTAAGCCTTAGCTCTACAGAATTGCGTGGGGGTACTGGCACAGCTCTGCTGATGCTCCCGCCCTGGGAGACCTCCCCTGGCATTTGGCTAGGCGCTTTCCTCTCGGTGACTCGCTGTAGATACCGGGGGTTGTTTGGGGATTTGT
>NW_008597807.1:362-679 GCF_000691845.1 Merops nubicus | reverse complement strand
TGCTGCTGCCCGGTGACGCTGGCGAGGGCACACTGCTCCTGCGCGCTGCCCGGTCCCATATGTTAAGATGATGTTGTTGTTGTCAAAACAGCCATCACATATTTAAAGCCAGATTATCCACAATTACATCTGCCCAGAGGACTTAGCAACACCACGTGGGTCTATTTTTAGCTCCATTTCAGAACTAATAAACTGTGCTGGTTTATATATCTTTCTTACTGCTGTATTTATAGCCTGTCAAAACAGGAGCTGTTTGCAGACAATGGGAAGGTGGCCGCTTGGGAGGGCAACTAACGACCTCCTCAGAGCTGCTCTTG
>NW_008597807.1:0-336 GCF_000691845.1 Merops nubicus | reverse complement strand
TCGTGGGGGTGTGAAGGAGCCTGAATGCCTGGGAGACAGATATACCATTTGGCCGCAGGCGGGCACTCCTCAATCCCTGGCGAGTGCCAGGGGTTCAGAAAGACTCTCACCCTGCCTGGTGTGCCCACTGCTCTCTCCTCTGCCGTGGCCACGTGCCCTCTCGCTGTCGGGGTGGCTGCAATTTGGGGAGGGTGAGCGGCCCCAGCTCTGTTGAGCCAAGGAGCCCGGAGCCGGGTAGGGAGCGCTGGCGCAGGAGCGCGGGCGCCGTGCCAAAGCCCGTGGTTTGCTCCCGGTGATAATTTTGTTAATTGCTGTGCCGTTCCCGCCGGCTGTTGC
>NW_008597806.1:0-6687 GCF_000691845.1 Merops nubicus | reverse complement strand
GGCCGGGGCGCGCTGTGCCCCCTCCAGCCCTGCCCGCGGGGTCTGTCTGCAGCGCTGGAAGCGCCCCTGGAGCGTGCACCGGGGTGCCCGATCTAAGGCAATCTAAGGAAAACGCCAGTGAACGATGGAAGCCTTGCATTTCATTATCACAATCAAACAGGTTCCTGCTCTTTTCCTGGTATTTTTTCAGCTAATCCTTAGAAGCTGCCTTGCCTGCTTCGTTTGAGAACCGGTCTGGAAAGACCTCTCCTGTCAGCACAGGGGACACTGCCTGTGCCAGATCTGGTGCCTGTCTTGTCCCCCCCGGGCAGGACCTGCTGGGGCGAGGTGACAGCTCAGGATTCCCCTGGAAACCAGCAGACTGTTTGGTGCTGCTTAGAACCATTTGAGTGCCTTGGTCCATCTGACCTCTTCCCTGCATGAAAAGCTGGCTGGGCAAGGTGTTCATTTAAATGCATACAGTCTTCAGGTATCAGAAATACCAACATGGTCAGAAATTTCACAGTGGTCACGGAGAAGGGTCTGGCAGCACAGCATCACTCTCTGAAAGTGACTCCACTGGAATTGGCATTCTGTAGACAGAGCAGGGAATGGGTTTATAATTCAGCTGACAAGAAGAATTGCATTTTGCTGGAGCAACTCTAGGGTTCCCTTCCCCTCTTTGCAGGTGGCCTAACACAGATTAGAAATGGAATTCACGCCTGCTGTCTCCAGAGCTGGCAAGAAGGGCCATATATATTCAGATAAAGCTTTGAAATGCGGATTTTGTGCATTTTGGCTTTCCTGCTAAAAAGACTGTAAGATTTAAGCAGGATATAGGATGGATCTGAATAGACAGTTAAACATGTATTTTAAAAATCTCTCTTCCTTAGGGGTAAAAAACATTTAATCTTTGATTTTTTTATTTTTTTTTTTTTTTAAGATACGAAGCAACTGTACCTTTAACTGAGCCAAATGGGCTTCAGGCACCCAGAGCTATTCAAAGAGTGCTGTTAAAATGTGTGGGTCTGAGATGGGGTTTTTGCATTACCTTAGTAACAGGCTTGCTGGGCTCTGCTCTGAAGTCTGTCTCTTCCAATTAGGACGCTCATTGTGGGCACATCAGTCAGCTGCAGCTCTGACAATGACAAGGCTGTAAGTGGCTGCCAGGTGTCTCACACCAGGCGATCCTACTGACCACGTTTAGGCTCTAATCTCCACATACCAAACTGTCTTACTGGCCCTATAATCTTCAGCAACAAACTTCAGGAGGTCAGCACTGGGAGCTGCATGTGGAAAGCTGGCTGTTTGTGCAGAGCTTCATGAGCTGGCAAGGCTCTGAACAGGAGCACGAGTACCCAAACTGCAGCAAGGCCAAAGGAGGGAGTCTGGGAGAATCTCTTCTGGCTCAGTCACCAGCTCTCCTCTTGCCCCCAGCTGTTCATTTCTCTTTGCCAGCATGGCCTGCTCCCCACTGCAGATCTGTTGGTGGCAGACGAGGCCAGCCAGCTGCACTGACTTCGTCTGGGTTACCTGTGCCTGTTCTGACAGCCACCACGGAGCAGGGAAGGAGCTGCCTGCAAACCAGAGAGACCACAGCGCCGGAGCGATGCAGAGATGCCCTCCCCACCCGGGCACAGGGAAGTCCTGGCTCTGCTGCTCTCTTCCCTGCTGCCCTCAAGCTCTCGTGGTCTCAGTGGTTTGGCTCTCCTGTGGTTTACCAAAGGCTATAGCTGAACTTAACTGTTTTTAAAAATGTCATTTTGCAAAGGCATTTATAGAAGCATCAGAAAAGCCAGATGACCTTTCAGATTGCCTGTGGTGTTTATTTCAAGGCAGGCAAAAGAGCAGTAAATACTGGGCCAGGAGAACTCATCTCAGAAAGCCCTATTAAGCAGAAGCTTTTCAGGAAAAACACATTACAAGCTGCCAGCATTACAGTAGAGAAATAAACCCAGAACTACATCAGTAACAGTGATAGCTATGGGGTTGCTCTTGGGGGAATATTTTGTCTCTGTTCATATACTATCACCCTGAATGTTTGCAGAGGCCTCCTGACTAGCTGCCCATTCTCCTCCTCCCCCCTCCACACAGGGACAGCTTCCAAAAAAAACCTAAAACAACCTCACACTTTGAAATCACACACTCAAAAACCAGACATGATTCATGAACCCAGTGCTCTGGGGTGGGTGACCAAGCTTTGTAGACTGCCCTCCCCGCAGAGCTGCCTGTGACAGCAGTGTGAAGATGGGCTGTGCCACACAGAGGGGCTGACAGACCCTGCTGGGACCCCACCAGCACTGAGCCCAGCCCCCTGCCCTCAGCTGCCCCAGACACGGCTGGAGGCCCCGCCCCGGACCCCCCCCCCCTCCCCCCACCTCCCCCAGCCACAGCTGCAGGACCGCCCCCAGCACCAGCCCAGGCTGGCAGGATGCTGGCATCTCTCATGGGGCCACTCACCCTCTCACTCCAGTGGCATTTTTCTTGCCCTCACCAACATGCCCTTGATGTGCCAGTCTTTCCTCAGAGCTGTGAGCCACACCACTTCACACCATCAATGGCCTTTTGCTCCACACACAAGGTGACTGTCCAGGAGGCTCGTGTTTGCCTCATTCCCCAGGCTGAGCTGGCAGCTTTGTGCCTCCTCCGTGGGGCAGCTCTGCATCCGTGCTGTCACAGGGACCACCACGCTGCACCAGCGGGTGCACAGCTTGAGTCTGCCTGGGCACACAAGCGTGACACCCAGCGTGAGGGCAGAGCACAGGCAGTGCAGGGAGCAGCAGGAGGCTGGCTGACTGCAGGTCTTCCCTCACAACCCACTGTACGGATGTCGTGTGCAAGGAACAGGCGGCAGAGAGCTGTATGTAGGGGTGGTGGTACAGTCAGAGGTGCTGCCTCATCTGTGTCCCTGTCACCTGCTGGTGTCCCAGCCCCAGGTGAGGGGCCCTGCTGAGGCTGGGGCTTACACTGAGACACAGACCCTGCCCCGAGGGCAGCCACTGCCACAGCTCAGCCAGGCAGCTTGTTCAGGGCTGCAGCTCCCGCAGGCAGCACTAAAAACAACTGGCGTGGGATGCAGATCTGAGTGGGATCACCAGGAGTCTGCAGACAGCTGAGCTGGTCCAGCCAGGCAGGGACAATGTTGTCCAGACAGAATATGGTCCAGGCTGAAAAGTTAGTCCAGAATCACAAGCCTTTTCCAGGAAAGCCGGTTGGTGCACATCCTGGCAACCTACCAACTCTTCTGTGCTTTTAGCTAGAAGTCTTTTAAAAGTGGGTGTAGCAGGGAATGACAAAGGATGGACAGTCCCATTTTCAGACCCATGAGACCCTTGACTTGATTAGCAGCAGACATTGCCCTGCAGAGCACTGGTAAAGGAACATCCAAAATCTGAATGAGGTCAAAGGCTCACAAACAACATTAGAAATCCATGAACTTCTTCCTGACTTCGATAATATTATCCAAACAGATATTCCTGTCATGTCCCGGCTCGAGACAGTCTAACCAAGCAAGGACTAAATTAATGAGAGGTGCTGTTTGTTTTGAAGCTGCCTGCACCATCAGTTTGTGCACCACTTCACAGACATCTCCTGTTCTGTCTTGCAGTACATCGGCAGCCTGGACGTCCCCCGGCCCAACAGCCGCGTGGAGATCGTGGCAGCCATGAGAAGGATTCGGGTGAGTCCAAAAGAGCTGAACCCTGCATGGAACAGGAGGTTACACCCACTGGAGTAACGTGGTGGCAATGTGCTGTCCTGCATTCCCCCCCACCCCGAGCTCAAATCTCAGCACAATCAGGATTGTAACAAGCTTCTCCAGAAATTCCCAAGGCGTGTTAGGATAGACCCATCCCCTGCTCTTTGCAAAGGGATCAGTTAGCAAAACACAAACATAAAATCCTAGTCTCTGCTGAGGAGGTGAAGAGGATTCTCCTTGAAACCAGGAGATTTATTTCACCTGTTCAGGTTTTTGTGTGTGTGAAAAATGAGATGTACACAATGTGCTCCACAAAAGCACTTAAATTCATTGACAGCTGCAAGTATATTATCTTATTATATATTGAAATATCAGTGACCTGGCAGGTGTTGTGGATGTAAATCCCATCACACTAGACTGTGGATTCTGCTGCTCATGGAATAATTTGCTGCTTCCCCCCATCCTCCAAAACAGTTTTACAGTTCCTGTTCCTCATCATCAAGTCTGCACTCTTCCTCCTCTTGTCCTTTATTCTTCAGAGCAGCCTGTGAATGGTCACTAGATCCAGCTACAATTAGCAGGGTGGCTAGCTCACATCTGCTTCAGGTATAACCAATTCAAGTGTCTGCCTCAAAGCCAGTGCAGCTGCTGTGCCTGGCTGAAGTTTTGTAGGGGTCTGACTTCTGAGGCTGTTCATGTGTCTCACACGAGCTGAAGCAGGTTTGAGAAGCTTCCATTTAAAGCTTTGAAGGGATTATCCTGTGTCTCCTGCACGCTCCACAGTATTTAACCAGCTAATTTTCATTTAGAATAGCACTTTTTAAATGTAGCCTGTAAGTGGCTGGGGAGCTGATGTGTTCATCTCCAGCCAAGCTCAGACATGACATTCCCTCGCCTTTGCCTGCTCAGACTATTAGCACAGCTCTTGCTCAGAACACAGGGCAGCAGCAATTTAAATTGCCTGGTTATTTATGGAACAGGTGAACATCTATAGGAAGAAAAGGCAATAGGTGAGAACTACTGGGGCAGTTTAGATGCTGGCATAACTCAGTAATTTTTGATCTGAATCAGTATTTAGCATCCAGTTTGACACTGCACTTCTGCTGATCTTTGACTGGATGACAGCCTTGAAAGAAAAAGCAGACAGCATTTTAATGTCAGTTTCTAGAAAGCATTGCATTCTGTTTCCACACCCCTGTTGCTGCCACGGTGTCTGGCTCAGAGTGCAGCAGGGAGCTGGAGTGCCACGTGAGGCATGGCAGAAACCCCTCTGCATTTATGGGTGCCATCAGTTAATCTGAACACACAATATTTTTAAAGTAGGCATCCTGTATTCTATACTGGGGTTTTAGTCTTGGAAGCCCTTTCCAAAAAGGGAGGGCTTCCCTTTTCATGTGTGTATTGTACAGCAGGATCTTATTCAGACACTTCCTGGCTGCTGAGCGGAAGATGCTCCTCTATTGAAGATAGTTAATTGGCACTGATCCTTAATTAGAGCATAAAGAATGAACTGGGAGGTCTTTGAAGAGAGTTCTAGTGCATCGAGTACACAACCTAGGAACTGAGGGAATATGGGGGTTATTTATGTGGTGTTCATTTGCATGCAGAGGCCTTGTCTATACTAGAGTCTTTCCCATGGACCCTCAGCAGCACCAGTTGCTACTGGGAGGATACACTGGGAAAAGCTGTTGGTGGAAACTAGTAATTTGCTACCATCTCATTGTGAGTGGTAGTGCCTCTTTGCACTGCAAGAGCGAGAAGGGCCCTGCAGCCCTGCCAACTGTTGGCAGGGGCACGTTGTGCTGGAGCTTTCATCCTTTGTGCACTCCAGTGTTCCACTGGAATTCTCTCCTGAAGCAGAAGAGAAAAGTCACACAGTACAAGCCCCAGCACAACATCTCCTGTGCTGCTCTCACTGCCTGTGACATGGGAGGGGGCAGCATGAGCCACCCCTGGAGCAGCTGGTGACACAGCCAGCGGGGCACGGGGCAGCCCAGGCACAGGCAGGCTGTTAGTCATCACTTCTGCCACTCCAGCAGCCACCTGGGAGGAGGATGAGGAGTCACAGCTCTGTATTTTCCATGCTCTGACAGAGCTGGTTACTCTAGTTATTCATTAGTTAATTGATACAGGTTCTGAAACTGCCTTCTTGCTACTGGGTCTGATTCTGGTCTCCGGTCTGTGATTAAAAGCATTTGCCCCAGGGAAAAAAACCTTGCTGCCTAGCACTCAAAGTTGTCCTTAGAGTGTGAGGAGAGAGGAGGTGGCAAGACAAGTAGCAGCTCCAGTTGGTAAGTCTGCTCCTTGTCATCTTTCTGTCCTGTGTTTTGTACTGGGCTCTTTTGCCAGCTGCGTGTGAATTGTGCCAGGGAACCTGAGAGCAGTTCTGTGGTACTCACCATGCCTGAGAGCAGTCTGCTCACAGACTTCAGGACATGCAGAGTGCACAAGCTGTAGGACATTATTCCCTGAGAGCCTCGAATTACATGTTTTAACATTAGTCTGCTGAAATGACAGTCTGCTCCTTTGCAGTAGCTGTTTAAGATGCACTTTCATAGTAAAGCTTAAATCCAGATTCCTGACACTCTCATAGTGAAGCTTAAAACCATATTCCTGACTGAATGGATGCTTGTAGAATTGCTAGCAATACTCCATTAGTCACACATTAGATTCCCATTTCATAACAGACTGGAAAACCTTGTCTCATCATGTTCTGTGCTTCCACTGGAGGGAATGCAAATGCAGTAGGTACAACAGGGAAGCTGCTGTTCTTAGCTTCCCATTATGCAGAGCTAGACAACTTTAAGTTTGCTAATCCTCCCAGTGGATTATTAGCTGCTCATAGCTGCCATGTTATTATATGGCCATCAAACTAATCCCTCTACCTCCTCTTGCCCTGGCAGGGGAGGTGATGAAATCAGCTTGCAGCTTGGACAAGCGCCGTGTGCCCTGGCGGGCAGCTCGGGGTGCCCCCAGTGTGCCTGGGCTGCCCCCCACCCCCCAGGCTGCCC
>NW_008597805.1:0-12842 GCF_000691845.1 Merops nubicus | reverse complement strand
TTCCTCTTCTGACCGACTCTTACAGGCACCCACTGGATCCTGCCTGGGTACTGAAGAGCTTCTTGGCAGCTCAGCTGGAGGATGACTTATGGGCTTGTTTACTCCTGCTCAGCCTAAGCCAAGCTGAGTCAAACCCTCACATTTTGCTGACATGGCATGTGCACACGAGGCATGAGGAAAGAAGCTAAAGCTGCAGGGGCACAGCCAAGTCCACTCCTGGGTTTCCTGGTCCCTGCAGACCCGTGCTGGTCAAGGCAGAAGGTAAGGCAACGTCAGACCTTGCATTTGGTTCAAGCCTTGGCTGCTGGCCTGATTATCCAAGTGCAAAATGATGTGTAAGAAGATTAAATTATCTCCTGAAGGAGGTCTGAAATCCTTGCTTTTCCAGTAAACACCCAGGTAACTCTTTACTGGCATGCTGTGAAACCCAGCCAAGAAACTATGCAGAGGGCCAACCACATAAAAAAAAAATGACCCCACGTGTCCTCATAGCAACAGGTCATTTAATAAGAGGAGGAACAAATATGAAGCAACTTTCCAGTTACTTGAACATGCATAAACAGTCAGGTGGTGCCTGCTCACGGCTCTGTGACCTTTCAGTGGAATTGCTGTTTGGTACTGGTTTGCTCTTGCATCTTTATGGCTTATTTAAAATGTGCCTCTGCTTGGACTGGAGTTTTGCAATAGTGGCACTTTGGGCTTCCACAGCTATTGCCTGGGAAAACATCACATTAAAACTTGTTCAGCTGTACAAATCCCAGCCCTGCAGACAGGATTCAAAACACTGCTGGCGCCTTCCTGGGTTCCCTGTAAAGCTCTGACAAAAGCCAACCCCAAATCTGCAGGAATGATCACACCCCTGTGACTGTTCCCCAATCACCACGTGCTGTCAAAGTGCCCTTCTGGCTTCTGCTTCGATTTGATAACTTCAGTACACATCAGATGTACTCCACTGCTCCTCCACCAAAACATATTTACCTCTGTTGTAGAGTAGAGTATTAAATTAGTAAGCAAATTACTGCCTGGAGGAGCTGGGAAAAATATTGCTCATGTTAAGAGGCTCTGGGCTGGATGGGTATTGCAACGGTGAGGTTTAACTGCTGTTCTCCTGCTCCTGGATCCTGGAGTGCCCAGAACTGCTGTGACAAGTGTCTCCTGTCTCAGCTTTGTCCCTCTGCTGCGTGGTGACGGGTCCTCCTCATTTACTAGAACGTAACTTGCTTCATTGATACTCCATAATATCTGCAGAAAAAAAAAGGAAAATCTCTTTTCTCAGCCCTCAGCCACAACCAGTCCCATGCCCATGGATCTATTTTGTCCAAATTGCCCCTAAAATAGTCATTGGGATAGAGCAATCTACTTCCACCTCCAGGTTCCTGCCTCCCCCAAGCCTTCTCACTGTTTTTCTACTAGGAATGACTGAGAGCAAACTCAACTAAGTCACACACTTTCTCACCAGGTAGCTGCTTACACCCCAAAAGAGGTCCCACGGAGGAGCCACCTGCTGCTACTCCCTGGCTACAGAGGGTAGGAGTTCCCCTGAGGTCTCCTGAGAGCACGTGGTTCCCCACCAGCAGGAAATGATCTTGCTTTTGTATTGAGATAGAGGGAGCTGCAAGTGGTTTGTTGGTTTGTTTGGGTTTTTTTTTCCATTTTTGTTAGCCCTTTAGAAGGCTTTTTCCCAAGCTCAGACCTGTCCAAGCGTGGGAAGAGTCAGTCCTGAAGGTGAATGGACATCTCCTCAAGTCCTGTATGAAGAGCCAAGATGCTGAACTCGTGGCTGTGAGTTCAGGTGTTGAGGAACCAAGGAACATCAACGCTTGTTGAGCTGAGCCCTGCAGTGGCTTGCTGGTGTTGAGGGACCATTGTGGATGGTGGTAGCCCTGGACAGATGATGAGCTACAAGGCCCAGAGCAGCCTGTGGACTACTGAGTGACCTGTGGACCCTGTCCTGGCAGCAGAGCAGGACCCTGACAGGCTTAGGGGTGGGAAATCAAATTAGCCCCACAGAGAAGCTAAAGGCCAACACAACCCTAACATGTAGGACTGGGCAGGTGGCACAGGGTCCCTTTCCTGCATCACTTCCCTGGATCAAGGGCCAAGAATGTGGTCAACCCCCATCTAGGACTTCCTTATCATTCCATTCCTGTCTGGTCTTGGTTTTCCCACAGTGTCTGACTTTTCCTGTGCTTTCCCTTTGGCAGTCCTGTAGGATGGAGCTGGCCCCGTGTAGACGTGTTGAAAGACGTGGAGGTTGACATCTCATCGAGATGGGGCATGAAGCTGGACAGGGTCAGAATGAGGCACTTGGCTGCTTCATGGTGTTGCACACCTTCTCTTCCAACCACGAGTGGCAGTATGGTCCTGTCCAGCAATGTGTTGCTGGAATATGGGAATTTTTTGAGTTCTTGAGGCATATATACCACAGGTGGGCAACTCCTTCTTAGAGACAAATGGATGGTAGGTGGAAGAAGCAGTGAGTGAATACTTCTGAGCCTATAAAAATCTAATCATCCTTCCTTCCCCTCACATCTATTATGTGCTCTGTGTTCTGGAAAACACAAAGGATCCAGGTTCACAAAGATGTTTAGGAACATCATTCCTATGTAAGCCCCTAACCTGTGTCAGCACCCACTGGTGGTCACGGCAGGAGCTCGGTGCTGACTCTTGTGCACATCTCTGGCTTCAGGCTGTTGTTTTGGCAGGCAGGCAAGGACCTGGGCTGGCTGGAAGAGAGCAAAAACACAATGCACAGTGTCCTGCGTGGGAGCATTGGTCAGGAGGGGACGTTCTGCATCTCTGCCTCCAGCTCACTGAATCATATCACCCACGCCTGGAAAACAACCTTCCCTGGGCATGTTCTTGGTATCATGCCTCCATGCACAGCACTTTTGTGCTCTTCACAAGACCCATGAGGTTGAGCTGTGTGATAGTTTGACAGAAGATGTGCTAGAGGCTGGCAAGAAAAATCAAGAGGAACAGGAGGACCTCACAGGCTGTCAGGGTCTCCAGGAAACTGGAACTGAGTCACAGCAGAAAGATATAGGGAAATAAAATCAGACAGATGGGTAGAAGCTTCCTGACCAAGCCCTGTGAAAACCAAACCTGAGCTCAGGTTCTCAGTGTCATGTTTTTTTTTCTCTCAGTGCTTTTCATCAGGGAAAAAAAACCCCAATATCTTTCTCCCCTGGTTCTAATTGCAGAGAAATGAACAGAGCTGTGTCCTGAGCTCAGGTTCTCAGTGTCATGTTTTTTTTTTCTCTCAGTGCTTTTCATCAGGGAAAAAAAAAACAATATTTTTCTCCTCTGGTTCTAATTGCAGATAAATGAATGGAGCTGTGTCTGATATGGACAAACTGTGGGAATTTCAAAGGATATCCAAACACTGAATTTAGAAATGTCCTGTGCATTTTAGCCTCTGTGTATTCTTTATAATACACGATCCATGGCAGAGATGGGGGAAGGAAAAAAGGGACTGGAAAACGCTGTAGAATGCCCCAGATCAGCAGGTCTTATCTGGGAGTGTCAGGGCAGGATGGTTCCGTGTTATCTGGGCAGTTGTCAGTGCTGCTGCAGAAGGAGGGGGAGGCCAAGGCTGAGCCCAGCACCCCTGGGTCCCACCAGGGCTGGCAATGCCGTGCAGCAGTTGTCCTCACCCGTGGTCAGCTTTCCAGGAGAAGCACTTTGAAGCCCACCAGCTCCTTGCAGGTTTATTCTCCAGGGCTCCTCTTTCCCACAAATCTTCCATTTGAGCCGTTTTCCCTTTCTTTCCCTCTCGGCTTTGCTTTCCTGAGGCTGGCCTCCAGATGGCGAAAGCCCTTCAAGGAGACGCTGGGATTGCTCCAGCCGAGCCGGGGGGAGCTGCTCTCAGACCCACGCCAGGGATTTGCCCCAAGCCGGGCACTTCCCAGCCGGGTTCTGGGGGATCTTCCCGTGCCCCCAGCCTGGCCACAGCTGGGAACGTGAGCTCCTGACTCAGGGCTTCCTGGGAAGCTTTTGGGGGGATGAAACTGGCTGGTGCCTCATGTCAGGTGGGAAGTTTTTCAGTGACTGAAAAAGCCAGGAGCTGGTTCCCAAGCCAGAAATCCTGGGGGCTGAGGGAAAGCCCTAATGCTGCCCCTGCTCCTCTTCAACACAAGAGTTTTCCTTCCAAAGTGCTTAGGAAGGAAGGGCTACAAAGATGATGAGGGGAGTGGAGCATCTCCCTTATGAGGAAAGGCTGAGGGAGCTGGGTCTCTTTAGCCTGGAGAAAAGGAGACTGAGGGGTGACCTCATCAATGTTTACAAATATGTAAGGGGTGAGTGTCAGGAAGATGGAATTAAGCTTTTTTCAGTGATGACCTGTGATAGGACAAGGGGTAATGGGTGCAAATTGGAGCATAGGAGGTTCAAGATGAATATCAGGACAAATTTTTTCCCTGTGAGGGTGCCGGAGCACTGGAACAGGCTGCCCAGAGAGGTTGTGGAGTCTCCTGCACTGGAGTCATTCAAAACCCGCCTGGACGCCTTCCTGTGTGATGTACTCTGGGTGACCCTGCTCTGGCAGGGGGGTTGGACTGGATGATCTTTCGAGGTCCCTTCCAACCCCTATGATTCTATGATTCTATGATCATCCAGCTTTGGAAGGGGTACAAAATCCTGTCAGATCAGAGCAACCTGGTGCTCCACCCCAACCTAGAGCCCAAAGGGATGGAGCAATTGGTCCTGGGACAACCAGGATTAGAGCAAGGACTGGATGCTTTTGGGGCCAACACAAATTCTGCTGCTTGTAAGAAAAGATCCAATTCTTGGGAATTGCTGGGTGCTCTGAAAAACAAGACTTTTGTCCAGAGGAACTGGAAGAGTAAGACCTGGTGGAACTACCATACCCATGGACAGAGAGGCTATTGCTGGCTCCCAGATGTGAAAAACGGTTTAAGAGGATACAGAGACCAGATGGAAGGAGATAGGAGCAGTTTGGGGGTGAGGAGATGGCAAATGGGGCTGGGGAAGGCAACTGAAAGAGAAATAGGACTGCTGTGTATGGAATATTTCACCTACCAGCTTACTATTAGTTAGTAGCTTATTATTAGTATCCTCACTCTATATAGTTTAATTCAATTCTGTAGTATAATTATGGTAAGATGGAAGGCCACAAGTCCCAGGCTTGCCCCAGGCTTGCCTCAGGTTTGCTGCTGGGCTACAGGAGGATACTGCTGTCAGCTGGAGGGACCCAGCACCTCTGGATCCATCCTGGAAACAAGCTGAGTAATTAAATCATTTACTGCTGCCTTTCTGTCAGATTTCATTACACAGAACCTGGGTTATTTTCCCAGTTGAGTGATTGCCTGGATTCTACTGGGGCCATGCTAAATATCCCACCTCTGATGAAGTCCTTGGCAACAGCCCCCCAGGGGACTTTTGGCCAGGGCTTTCTGCAGCAATGATGCTGTCAGGGTGTAGTGCTGATGTGGATGGAGCCCTGCCTCATCTGGCATCACAGCTCACTGCAGGCAGAAGAGGAGAAGCTCAGAGAAGGGAGGCAGGGAAGATCAAACAGCTCCTGCAATGAATAGGTCAGGGCTCCTTGTCTTTGAGAAGAGGTGGCTGGAAGGGAAGCATGGTGAGGCTTGTGAAACTGGGAGGAGACTATTCACTGCTTCATCAAATGAAAAATGAGATGATAAATAAATAACTAAGGGCATCAGCTGAGGCTGCCATCCTCAAAACAGACAAATCAGATGGTGTCCAGTCAAAAGTCTGGCAAATAATCTTTGAGCTTCTCTGGAGAAGGCTGGGTGGTCTCAGGAGAGAAGCCCACGGAGGGTCACCAGGCACGCAGAGATTCCCAGGTCCTGCAGGCACTCCCCAAGCCACAGATGGTCAGACAGGAGGCCACTCCAGTTGGAGAAACACCTGGAAACAGCTGTCCCGTGCTCACCCATCTGCTCTGTACCAAGCTAAGGAGTCTCCCCCTGCCTCAGCTGCCCCTGGTAGCCAGTAAATCCCGAGAGCTGTTTTGCACAGTCCGGCACTAGCAGCACAGATGGAGCAACAGTACTGGAATATGCATGGCTCCTAGCTGAAAGGAATAAATTACAGTGGCACATGGAGGCTTTTTTCTGTGGCTAGCACCAGCAGAAATACATCCCCCAACATAAAAGGACCTCCTTCTCCCCTTGTCTTCTCTGCCATCTGAAATAATCCCCCCAGCCAAACGCTTGTGCAGACCTGGCTTCGGCTCACAAAAGAGTTTTTTTAAAAGCTCCATCTTTCAGTTTTTAATTTGCATGTGTCTGACACTGAAGGGACCAAACACGAGCCCTGCAGAGCTGATGTTTTTTTTCTCTTGTGATTTTTCAGAGTGTTCCTGTGTTTTGAAGTGGTTTGTACTGAAGAAAATGAGTGTCGAATACAGGGAGCGATAACAAGCCTGTTGGCAGAACAAATCCACCTTCACAGGGTTTTCCAAACGTTTTGCCTGTATTCTGCACTTTATGTGGATGTTCAATCTGCTTGCTTAATCCTTTTTCTTTATTTTTCCTTAGAAAAAAATAAAGCAGGCAAGGTTTGGAAGCAGAGAACACGTTGAGTGCTTCAGAGAGTTCTTCTAGAGATGATTGTCGGGTCCTTCATCTGGAGCTCCTTGGCTTGACAGCCTGTGAATTCCCATTTCTTTAACCCAAACCCTGAAAACATGATATTCTGCTTAAATATCCTAACCCTTTAAACTACTCTAACCCTTTATAGCTATTTAAGCTGCTTAAGATCCAGCTACAGTTCAGATCAATTCAGATGCTAAAGCGTTGCAGAGTAGCCCAGTGCTCTAAACTCTCCTGGCTTTGAAATGATCTCAAAATTGAAAATGTTTCAACTGGTAGCATTTAAATATTCATTGCTCTAAATCTAAGAAATTTGTTTCTAAATAGGATTGAATTATGAGCCTCAGAGAGATTTGCAGCACAAAGTCCCCTTTGCAGGGAGCCTGAGTAGCAGTTTTAAAGTTATTAAATCCTGCATTGAGGAAATTTCCCCTGGAGTGGCATCTTTAACAGTGGCTTCAAGAAATTGCCTTCCCCAATCAAAAAATACAGATGCAATTAATATGCCTTTTATTTTAAACCTCACTGACATCAACAGAACGAGCTGGATTTTAGCTCCCTGGCTCCCACTGCCCAAGCTGAGAGCAGAACCTGGCAGTGACAAAAACTGGTATGGCCTCGATGGGTTTGTGCTCCTTTGCTCAGGCTCATCCAAGCCGTCGTGATGGGGATGTGCAATCACACACCCAGGCAGGCACCACCCCCAAACCGTTGCTGGGGTGAGGTGGAGCCAGCCCAATCCCAGCCACAGGGCAAGTTCTTTTTCAGTTATGGTGGTTTTAAGCACCCTGGGGTCACCCTTTCCAACAACAGCCCGGGCAGCTAACGTGCACCCCTGTGATGAGGTGCTGCTGGGTGTGTGCCAGTTTTTGGCCCATCCTTGTTGGAGTCAGAGGAGGTGACACCACCCTGGGTGAGAGCAGATGCCTTCAGTGCACAAGAAGATGTAATGTGTTCATGGCCAAGTAATTTATGGGTTTTTTTTTCCCTGCTGAAAGAACAGGATGTGATTTTCCCTGGCTGAAATAGGGTGAGACCTTGTTGGGTCACCTCTCCTGCCTCTGAATGGCCACGGAAATGAGTTAAACATCAAACTCTTCAGCCAAACTGATTAACCAGCTCCAATGCTAATGAGCACCACTGAGGTAGAAGCAGTGGGAAAATGTGGTGGTGTGGGATGCAATGTGAAGATGTGCTGGGCATTGAGCTCATCCAAAGCACCCAGCAAAAAAACCCTCTGGTGACCCAGATCTGCAGGCTGGGGGCCAGCAGAGAGACTGCTTGCTCCAGCAGTGGGGGTGATGGCCTCCAAACCACCACTGCACCATCTCCCCAGCTGATAGTGGTTCTTGGCATGGGATTTGAGCACCTACATCCCACAAGGGATCATCTAGACCTCTAGTCTAGAGGTCAGGGTGATGGCCTCCAAACCACCACTGCACCATCTCCCCAGCTGATAGTGGTTCTTGGCATGGGATTTGAGCACCTACATCCCACAAGGAGATCCTGCAAGTACTGCTAACCCATTTGATCAGAAATAATAGAATGGTTTGGGTTGGAAGGGACCTTTAGAGGTCATCTAGTCTAGCTTCCCTTCAGTGAGCAGGGACATCTGCAAATACAGCAGGTTACTCAGAGCCTCATCCAACCTCACCTGGAATGTTTCCAGGGATGGGGCATCAACCACCTCTCTGGGCAACCTGGGTCATTGTCTCATCACCCTCACTGTAAAAAAATTCCTTCCCTAGTCTACATTTTCCCTCTTTTAGTCTAAAACCATCACCCCTTGTGCTGTCACAACAGGCCCTGCTAAAAAGAGCTGCTTCATCTCAAACTCCAGCCTGGAATTGGTACTTAGGCTGTCACCATTTGTGGCAGCATTTAGAATCTCATATTGGGGCAACAGGGACCATCCCTGGTCTTTAATGAAGAGTTTTGGGTGCTTTAGTGGTGCCCATCACAGAGGTTTCCAGGACTTGAGGATGGGGATGTGTTAAACAGGACTTCAGTGTGGTGAGCCCAGCTTCCCAAGGGCTCCAAGCCCAGCAAGCTCAGGGCAGTCGCTGCCTACCTGGCTGAAAATAGGCCTTGTGGTTTCTATTTCTCTTCAGAAAAACGTCTCCCCTGGCAGGGAATTAGCTGTACAGGCAGAGATGGAGGGTGGCAAGATGCCAGGATTCCAGCCCTGGAAATGACACCTTGTGCTTTCTAACAGAGCCTCAGGGAAGGGTGCGAGTGGATGACACCGAGGACGAGCACTCAGAGCCTGGATGTCACACTCTGGCCACCTCCCTCCCGCTGGAGCTACCAGAGTAGTACCTAGAGTGGGGAGCATCTGGCCTTCATCCAAACACCACGTGCAATTTCTTGCCCTGACCCTACAGGCTGGACCAGGAGGCCAAACATCCCCCTCAGAGCAGCAGGGTGTAAGCCTGTGCCGCTTGCCACGGGGCTGTCACCGTGGTGGGGCAGCTCTTGGTGGGTGTCATGATGTCCCCTTCAGCCTGGGGGAGGTCTGTGGCCAGCTGAGCAGCTCTTACACCTCTTGCAGCCTCATCTAAGCAACGCTAATTGTGCTGTGCTTGCTTGAGCCTCAGCTCTATAATTAGCAGTGCTGTGTCAGCAGGAGCTGATGCATGGCTCCTTCCCAGGAGCTGGTGGGGCTCCAGACAAAGGAGAGGGTTTTTTTGGGTCACTTCTCCCTCATGCAGTTGCCCCGGATCCATCCGTTCCAACTGAGCACTTTGTGTTTGCTGTGGAAGGGCAGCACTGGAGTTTCAACAGCAACAAACCAATTAGTCTGGTGAGGAAAGGCTCTCAAGGTGGGAAGCACCAGCCTGTGGGCTTCTGGTGGACACCTCAGTGGGTGGCACTTGGGAAGGAAGCTGGGACCTGACTTTGCCCCAGGGCAGGGGCAGCATTAGGGGGGTTAACCCTGAAGGAAGGGTTTGCTGCTTCCAGGGGAAGCCTTTTCACCCCTGCAAACACCCAGAGGCAGAACTAGAGGGTCAATCCTCCCCCTGGCTGTTGTGCTTTGGGGCAAGTGTGCCAAAAGCTGAACGTTATTTTGGGATGTAAGCCAGGTGCTGTGTCACTGCCTCTTCAACAGGTACACGTGTGTTCACTTAAAATCTGTCATGCCATCCTAATGTGGTTCCTCCACAGGGGTCTCCAGTGGGCCAGAGCAGCTGGGGCTTGGGCTGCCAGGCTTAGCCTGAGACCTCCACGACCACCCATGGCAGCAAGGCACTGTTGGCTCTATCCATCCACAGCGTGCATCCCCTGGGGGACAGATGCAGGAAAACATCCATCCCCCTCCCATCCTTCCAGCCTGAGGTCCTCCAGGGATGCAGCTGCAGGGGACAGAGCAAGGGGAAGCAGAGCAAAGCAAAGGGAGTGGGGCAGGGAGGTAACAAAGAGGGGCACGTTCAGTATCAGGGGTAGGAAAATCAGGTTACTTATATTTTTCCCATCCAAACAGCTTCCTTCCCCCTCCTCCCCCCCAGTGTGGACTTGCTCAGGTATCCAAGGGGCACACTGAGCTTCTCCCACAGCACGTGCCCATGCTTGTGAGTTCAAAGATTGCATCTGCCAGTGACCTACCAGGATCTGGTCCCTGCTGGACCAGCTTTTGTTTCCCTGCCAGATCCAGAAAGCCTTTTAGGTTTGTCTCTTTGGCACTTCATCCAGCACACTCATGGCACATAGCTGCAGTTACCAAGGGAGTGTCACTCCCAATTTATGTCACCAGAGGAGGCAGAATTTATTAGTGGCCCTATTTCTAGGCTAACAGCAAGACCAAGGCGTGTTTTGTAGAAGCCTGTGTGCTTTATCCCAGGCAACAAATCCTGACTCAGCCTGTTATATAAATTATTTATCACAAGCAGGGAAAGCTAGAGAAGAGGAAGGCTGAACTAGACAAGGAGACTGGTGGAAGCAAAGTGAAAGCGTAAGCAAACGCAGGGTCATGGTGAAGCCTCTTGATTTCAAAAGGGCAAAGCTCATAAACTGGCCAAAGCTCATGAACTGGGCATCACCAAAGCCTGCCTGCAAATGCCACCAGTGTAAGGACCATTCCTGGCATGGTTTTTGGCCCAGGAGAGCTCCCACCTTCATAAAAGCCTCCTGTGCACTGCTTGGGGGTGCCACAGAGAAATGGGGAGCTCGAGGCTAACACAGCAGCCCCAAAACAGGCACAGCTACTCAACAGATACCTAACTTCATAAATTGCCATCCACAGCCCCAGGCCAGGCAAAAGCAGGGAGGAAATCCTCAGGGAAGCTGCAGGAAGACCCCCAAGGTTAATGCAGAGGTGGATGTCACTGTGCCTCTCTTTAGCAAGGTGCTGCTGGCACGTGGCTGTCTCCGTGCACCAGGCAAACCACGGGTGACCCTGAGGTCTGGAGCCTCAGCAGCAGCACTGCCACAGCCCTGAAAGGGTCCAGCAAGGAAGGATGGACTCACTCAGCCAAGGAAAAGAGCTCTGGCTTGTGGTTTCTGCTGGGTTTAGCCGTGGCAGGTGGCTGCCTTCTCCTCCTCACCTCTGCTACGGAGGATGGGAATCCCTTAAATGACCAGATGTGAGTCCAAACACTGAGAAAATCTGAGTTTTTAAGCCCAAAAGAATGCAAAAAGAAGGAATAGGTGTCACGGCCTTCAAATACCTCCAGGAGGGTGCCAAGGGGTGAGACAGGGAAGGATAAACATCAGGCAGGGAAAATATTTAATTTAGCTAATAGACCATATTGACACTAGAGAAAACAGGATTAACTGTCCACGGATCCATTTAATTAAACAAAACTTCCCACCTATTAGAGCAGAAAAAATATAGAGGTGAGGAAAATAAAAAAAAAAAAGGAAAGCTGTTAATGTGTTCAAGATGAAATGGCATTTGGAAAAAGGAAATTTAATAAAGTGGCAACAGCAGGGGTGAGGGAAAGGGTTGATGGGCTGTCCTCACACCTCCTTGAGGTGGTCTGACTGCCTGTGGGCTGCTTCATTCACCTGTCCTGTCCAACTGTGGATTTTTCAGGTGGTCCTCGTGCCTAAGGTAGAGCCAGGTCAACTTGCAGGCTGCCAACCACCCCCCAGGGCCCACCCCGGGGGTGGGGGGTAGGTGGGTGCTCCCTCCCTGCAGTGGCACTGGGAGGTGCCCCCCACCCTCAAGGCTGCCAGAGCACCAGTCCAGCCTCTGATGGAAAAGAAGAAAACAAAAGGAGAGGAAAAAAAGAAATGGTTCTTAGTTGAAATCTTTATTTGCTATGTTGTATTTCAACAGCTTTAATCCCTTCCTTCCCTTGAGGAAACCTTCGAGGTGTGGTGGAAACCTTCTCACAGACCCCCTGGCCACATGGAATTGCTTTGCTTGCAAAGCCAAGAGCTCTGCTCACCAATTTTGTGTCTTGCTGGCACTGAAGGCCCATGGACATCCCCCCGTGGCCTCGTGTGGGGTGAGGGAGCATCCCCACCCCCAGGAGATGGGACAGGCCATGGTAAGAGGCAGGAGGGAGTGATTTTCTCAAGGGGGATGGGGGCAGAAGATGGGGGACAGGACCATTGGCTCGACTCCACAGCTGGACCTTCCTCCCAGCTGCACAGGGCAAGAAGAGGCAGGAGGAAGGCAGGCAGTCTAACCAAGGAGCCAGCCCTGGAGCTCCTCTCCCTGGGACAGCTCTCAGACAACTAGTCATCCTTATCATAAATTATCAGTAAAAGAGAAGGAGCAGTCACCATGAAAAGACTCATCAGCCCATCGTAGCACTCTGGAAGATTGGGGATTCAATCAACCTCATCTTCACCAAGTATTAGCCCAGGAAGATCTGAGCTGCCAGGAACAAAGGCAGATGAACGTCCTGCCTGCAGCCATGGTTTTTCTGCTGAGCCTGACAGGTACTGGCAAAAGCTCCTGTGCCCAAAAATGTGTTTTGAGACTAGTATGCTTGAGGAGTAACTCATCTCCTTCAAATTAAATTAAAGAGAAGTCAATCTCATCCAGAGAGGGAAGGGAGCAGACAGGTGAAGCTGCCAGAAATACCCATAGCTGCCAAAACAGGGAGGTCCCTGCATTGTTCTCCAGGTCCTTCTGCTCCCAAGCATCCCAACAAGAGGCAGTGAGCTGCAGTTCTAGAGTCCAAGTGGCTCAGAGGTGTGATGGAAATGAGAACTCATGCAAGGGGGGAGGCTGAGCCCCTCAGCTGGGAGAAGCTGGAGGGGGAGGTAGACCAAACCTTCACTGCATGCCTCCTGAATACCTCCACATAA
>NW_008597804.1:0-41139 GCF_000691845.1 Merops nubicus | reverse complement strand
GCAGCAGGTTTCAAACCATTACAATAGGACAACAAGAACAACAAAGATTCTCCAAAGAATCACGAATTTAGACTTTGGACATGAAGACATAAAAGAAGCAAAATAAACTTCATATTTTCACCAGCATTCAAAAAGTAAATGTAAAACAGTTGTGAAATTGTTGCTGATTTGCAACAAATTAGCATCAGCACAGAATCTGGCAAGCCATTTGACTGTCATACAGAAAGTTTAGCAAGGGCTTCTAAAAAAAAAAAAAGTCTTTTATTACCAAATACAATGCATATATGTAGAAATAATGAATAAAAATATTTGGGATCATATCTAAAAATGAGGAGCTGTAGGGAGGTTTTGTTTGCTGTTTTATTTTTAATAAACCTCCTTTGTGGAGGGGACATATCCTTTCAAATACATGTTTGCATAATTCATGAAAAGCCAATCAAGGCAAGATGTATAAAATTCTACATCCCTTTTCAGACTGCACATAAGGGACATACCTACATTTTTCTATCCAGTGGTGGTTAGTTTTCTACAAGGTCTGTGGACAAAAAAAAAATATCTATACCTAAACCAAATCAAAACTAATTTTTTAAATCATTCATTTTGCCAACTGCATTTTATTATTTATTTACATCACTTATAGCTTATAAAGTCTGTTTACAATAGTGTCCCTTTAGTTTAAACAAACTAATCACCTGAAGTCTTGAAAGAGTTCAAGTACAGTCAATTAACACCACTGTCACTAGGGGTAGCATCACATTTCTGTCAAGAAAATTGTCCTACTTTTCTTTTTAGGTCTCATGTGCTTTCACACCTTCATAAAAATCTAAGATTACGATCATATGTCAGTTTTTTTTGCTGCTAAAGGAATACACAAAAACAGACTTCAAAGCCATCTTTGTTCTGCACATGCATATCAAAGAAAACATCCTTTTTATTTTGCTGCATCAAAGGCTATTAAGTACTATTTTAACATTTGGGAAATAACACAATTTGACATTCAATGAACTTGAGGTTCATCAATGTACCTTCATTAATTCCTTAGTGAGTTTTTAACTTTTTGAAGTCACATCAAAAGCTGATAAATCATACATGCAAAGATACATATATATACACACATACACACATATATGTATATATACATGTTTCCCTGATGGACCATTTTATTCAAATAAGAGAAAAGAACATGATTGTCATTTTGCAAGAATTCTGTAACAGGCAACAATTCTATTAATTATAGGTCTGCAGTTCTTTTAATTTACACAATCATCCTATTGCTGCTATGTTTTTCTGATTCTTTTCTCCCTTGATTAGTTTATAGAACTCTTACACCTACGTGGAAAGTTACAAAACTGAAATACTTTAAGCTCTTGTGGAGGTTAATCAAAGTCACCTAAAAGCAATCCCTAAAAGCTCCTTCACTACATAGCAAATGAATCTTTCTTCACAAACACATTTTAGAATAATGACATGAATTTAGATTATCAAGTAAAGTGTGACCCTGATGCTCATTAGTGGAGAGACAATTTATACTTGTGAAGCTGTCTGTGCTGTTCTGTGTCATATTTCAAAAACAAACTTTTCTGCTCAACTAGTCTCATCCCACAGCAGCAGTTTTACTTTCTCTGTGGCATGGAATGACTAAAGTTACAATTTCATTGTGCAGCTCTGATTATATATGGTTTATGATGATGTAAGACATACAATTCAATGTTTCCTTTTCAGTACCCAAAGTAGGGCTAGAACCGATTACTGTTTAAAGCAATCTCACTGGACAAAAGAAGATCAATTAGCTTGGAACTTAGGACCCATTATTGAGCCATTCTATTTTTTGCTATAGAAAGCACAGTGTTAAGCACAGATAATCAATAGCATTATAGGCACTCTTGATCTTCTTCTACAGATGTTCAAAAACTTATGTATAAAAATAACAAGGTTTTTTGTGTACTTTAGGGAAAGGTCAAACAAATAAAAGAGAACAGAAGCAGGGAAATATGATGGCTAAGACTATTCAGGCAACTAAACCCAACAGAAAAAAAAAAAAATCAAAACCAATATAAGTTTAAATTTGTCCAATTTACCCCAGCTAAGACAAAAAAAAATCAAAATTATATTTTGCAATAAACATTTAAAATTTGCTGTTAAAAGAAAAAAAAAATTAAATCTCATCATGTTATGCCTTCAGACATTGTTTATCTAGCTCCATTATTTATATTGCTGTTCTTAAGTTTTCAATCTCCCATCCAGCATACAGGTTTAATAAAATCATAGATTGATTTAGATTGGAAGGTGATCCAGAAGTCAACTATGCCAATCCCCTGGTCAAGGCAAGTCTACTGCAGACCAGACTGGTTGCTCACAGCCATGGTCAGTCCAGTCTTGAACATCACAAACTTTAAAAACATTTGATCATCAGTACAAAAAGAAAAAAATCCTATGATTAGAATCTCCAATATTCCTACTTATGTCCATTTGGGCTTTGTCCTGTCACTGCCATTGCTGAAAGAGTGGGGCTCCATTCCTCTGTATCCTCCATTGAGATGGCAGCAGATAGTGATAAAATTTCCCCTGAGCCTTTTCTCATTGAGGCTGAATAAACCCGATTCTGCTAGACTCGTCCCATATACTCTGTGCTCCAGCCCTCAGCTGTCTTGGTGGCTGCTCTTGGACTCAGTCCAGAATGTAAATAACCTTCTCACACTGGGGAGCCCAAAAACTGGATGCAGTACTCCAGATATGGTCTTGCAACTGCCAAATAGATGGGTGGATCGTTTCCCCGGCCATGCTGACTATGCTGTTGATAACACAGCCCAGGATGCTTTGCTGCAAGGGTACATTGCCTACTCATGTTTAATTTGTTGTCCAGCAGGACACCCAGGACCTTTTTTTGCAGAACTGCCTCCTACACAGTCAGTCCTGGGATTGTACAGTTGCCTGGGATGGTTCCATCCCAAGCACAGGACTTTTCACTTGCTTTTTCTAATCTCTGTGGCATTCCCTTCAGCCCGTTTCTCTTGATCTGTACAGATTCCTCTGAAAAGTAGCCTTGATCTACACTGTAACTGCTTCATTCAACTAGTTGTTGTCCACAAACAGGCTCACAATGCACTCTATCCTGTCACTGTGTATATGGCCTTGACAAATGTTTACTTCCAAAATTTAGAACATTTAGAAATGGCTTTTAAGAGGATTTGCTCCATAAACCTCACAGGGAGTGAAGTGAGGCTCACTGGTTTGTAGCTACCTGGATCCCCATTCTTACCCTTCTTGAAGATGGGTTTGATGTCTGCCTTTTTTTACCCATCAGGAAGCTCCCCAATTGCCATGACCCTCTGAAGATGACAGAACAGCTGCACAATGACATCATCAAGAATCTTCAACATCCTTGGATGCCTCCTAACTACTCCTACATTTTTGCATACCTCCAAGGGGGTTAAATGATTCCCAACTCTTTCTCCCCATACTGTGGGCACTGGTTCACTCCCACACTCTCTGCTTGGAAGGTCAGGAACCCAAGGGGCCAGAGAACAAGCATTACCTGTGAAAAGTGAGGTCAACAAAGTATGTAGTATCTTAGCTTTTTCCTTGATTCTTGTCACAGAGGTCCCTGCCCCACTGAGCAACAGGTCCACACCATCTCCAACCTTCCTTCTTCTGACAATGTAGTTAGACAAACCCTTTGTGCTGTCCTTTACTTCCTTTGTTAGCACTGAGCTTTGGCTTTCACTCCATTTCTATATGAGCAGGCAATGTCTGTGTCTCTTTCCTATAGCCTGTCCCTGCTTCCACCATCTAGCCTGAGGGTGGTTTCCCATGAGATCAACCCAAGCAGCTCCCATAGCAAGCTGAAATGTGCTCTCCTGAAGTCCAGAGCTGTAATTCTGGTGTTGTCTTGATCGTTCCTCTCAGGACCTTAAGCTACACAGCCTTTGTCATGCAAAATGCGTACTAATTTGTTTGCAGACACTCTCCGCTAAGCTAAGAGCAATGAAATAGCTAATGGCAATTGCATGGAGGTGCAAGCCACTTTGAGGTGCCTCATACTCCAACTCCACCAGGTCTTATGAGACTACAAAGCTAGCAGAACATCCCACAACAAAAGTCACTCAGCTCATGACAGCATTCTCTTGGCACCTGCCCTGGTTTTGTAGCAAATGGAAGTTGCACATAGATGTCTGCACAAGCACACAGCAAAGCACTGTTTGCAACCTGTCCCAGGAAAATGTACTCAACCTTTGTGATTTTAATCCAGGCACGACTGAAACAGTTTATTCTAGATTTAGTAGCAAACAATGACAAATGCAGAAACAAAGGCAGAGAGGGAATTGTAAAAGCACCTCTACAGAAAATCACTCCAGGATGCAAAATATAATAATCCTAAAAAAAAGAAAAAAAAAAAATTACTTTCAGAAATATTCTTCCTTGACATTCTCCTTCTCTTTTCCTTTCAAACTTTCTCACAATGTCAAAGTTAAGTGCAAAATAAGAGGGATGAGCAAACTGCCAAGTGGTTAATCTGATAGATAAAACAACATCAAGGTCAGGAGCAATCATCTCTAACTGCTTTGGACTACATGTCCTTTCCAACCTACAGGACTTTGTAATTTAAATATGTATTTAGATAAGATAGACATATACAGTTTACAGCAACAATCATATAGCAATTTAACCAACTCTCATTATTGACAGGTTTAGTAAAAGTGTTTAAAAAGATTAACAGCTCCTTGTATTGTCAATTACATCAGTATTAAATTTATTTCCATAGCATTTATACTTCCTATATATCTAGTTTACAGTTAGCATACGTGATTACATTAGCAATGCCTGTCACTAGCAAATGCAGCTCAATGAAAGTCTGTAGGACTAAAGTCCAAAGAATGTACCTGTATGGACTAACTGGTGAAATAAAGGTGTGATGCAAACTCACAAAGGCAAGAAAACTGCCTACTTTGTAACTTAATACTGCCAGGACATAGCTGAACAACACTTAAGAACAGTTTGGGAGAAAAAAACTCCTTATGTTGCCTTTACTTAGATATGAATTCATAGGAAAAGACAACATGTAAGTAGAAGATTTCAAAGTGATATATTTCTTGGAATCTATTTGTCCTCTCACAGCACTAGGCACTGCTTCACACCTCTGAATAGACTTGTCAGATCTGGTCAGCAATGTGTGCGGGACTAAGTCAACCCCTGCCTGCAACGTACAATAAATTCAACTGTTATTGCAACACTAAAACTGCCTCATGAGCTGCTAATAAACTGCTTCAAATGCAAACCATTGGAATTCCATATATTTTTGAAACTGTATCATGCTTTAAATTGGCAGTTTCAGATCAGACTAACCTACTTGACATAACTCCAGTGAAGCCTTTCAAGGAGCTGTGTATGGGGTACTAGCTCTTCTGAAGTAATGGAAATAGATGAAAAAGGGGGGAGGGGGGGAAACCACCTTGAAGCAGAATTTACCATTTGAATTTTAGTTTGCAAATTTGAACCTAGGTCCCTCCGTTTCACTCAGTTCATAAATTAGATGAAGATGCCTTACTTGAGGTTAGGCCTTAATTTTCAGACACCCTAGAGGTATACATATACACTATTTTCAAAGACACTGCTGCTGAAAAGCTATTAAAAATATTCCTAAATTACAAAAGAGATTAATCTTATATTAATCTTAAGGAAATATCAATATGTACTTTTGTAACCAGGGTACAAGCCCTTTTCCACAATCATGGCTTAAGAAAAGACCTCTTGATTGGTTTGGTCCACACTATGTTAAATTTAGATGAAACGATTGCTTGCTTCATATCTTCAGATGAAATAACATTTATTCTTACAGCTCTAAAACTGCTATTTCCCATACTTCTAAAGATATAAAGAAACTGTAGCTCTCACTTGCCCAAACTAACAGATTTCAGTAATGTTACCTCTTTTTTTTTTTTAAAATCCCATTGTTTTTAATAGGAAACCAGACTATTTTTCTGTTTTCATAAGTGGTTAACACATATAGCCCTGTAGTCTTTAATCAGTCAACTCTACTTGATACATTTTCAATCCTAAATCCAGGCTACCATTCAATAACATGATCTTTGATGTAACTGTGTGCTTTATGTTTTTGTGAGTCTCTCAGAAAACATTTTGAATTATTTACAATATTGAATATCAAGTGGATGTAATATATGCGTTGCATATATCTTACCTTAAAGTCACTAATAAATGTTTTGAGTTTTTTTCTAGAAATTATAATTTCTTCTAAAAAGAAATCATATTACCTGGCAAACAAGCAGTTCTTATCTAAAAAAAAAAAAAAAAATTAATGTCTTTAACAAATGCATCAGCCACCTGAAGAATATGTGGATGATGCAAATCTTAAACCAGTTTAAACTCTTGTGCAAACAATTACTACAGTTCAATCAAAGGGTAATATTCTGTGCAAATTGTACATGACTAAATGCCTTCAATAAGCTTATTTCATATACATCATAATAGATTATTAATCTCTGTAAGTTATGTTCATTCGAGGAAGAGACTATAAATAGGAAAGCTGAAATACAGTACTTGAAAGGCGAGAAAAAAACTGGCGAGGCTGTCTTTGCATATAACAACTATAAGTACTTAATGAGTAAATTTAAAAAAAAAAATCATAATATCAAGAAGTAAGAATGTGTAAGAAAAAGAAAGCAGTAGTTTAGGGAGTAGTTAAATAGGCTATGCACTTCTAAGTCTGTTTAGGCTGATGTAGACCTAAGAACATCAAGAACAACCTAAGAAGGGTTGGTAAAGTAGGAGACTTTAGTAGCTATTTTGGAGAAATTCTAAAGGGCATTTGACATTTCAGAAAATAAAAATTACATCATACTTACCATCTTTAAAAGGTAAGGACCAAGTGTTTATATTTATAGATATCTTGCCTGAAATCAATCCCTAAAACTATTATACTGCTAGAACAAACTGCCTTAAGTCAGCATGAATTTATTGTAAAAAAATACCGTCAACCAATCCAATGTCCCTCTGATGTGATAGAAGACCCTAAGAAGAGAAGAAAAGCAGCAGATGTCATAACTTGACTTTCCTAATTCTTTTGATGTGACATTCTGATAAACAAGCTAGAAAAGCATGACACAGATGAAAGGGGTGTAAACCAGCTGAAAACTCTAGTTGGAATGCAGTTATTAGTAGTTCCCTGTCAAAAGGGAGGACTATATCAAGAGTGGTTATGCAAGGCAAGGATCTATTTTTAGTCTTACTTTTGTGAATGGTAGAACAAAGGGAATGCTTATGAAAACAGCACATGAAGTGCAGCCCTGGGGAGCACTGGAAGAGAGGATGCGAATGGGGAGTCCAAGACAGATCAGCCAGAGGAGAGGCATTCAAGGAGGAAGCAGGGTAAAACTCACTGTGTACAGCAATCCACACCTAAGAAAAAGAAAAACTGCCTACACACAGTGGGGAGTATCCAGTCAAGTAGTTCAAAGGCTTCCTGGTAATTAGTACATACAAACTGAACAGAAGTTGAAATGCCATTTTGCACATGAGGAAGATCTTATGCAGCACTGGCAACATAAAAAGTAATCTTTTTTTTCCTCTCACATTAGTACGTCTTATTTAGACTGCATTTAGTTTTAAGCATCAGCTGGAGACAGTCAGGAGAGAGAAATGTGAATGTTCATAGGCTTATAAGACATCATCATTGAAGAAAGACTGAATGAAAGATACCTGCTAAGCCTGGCGAGAAGAACAAGGGAAAAATATAATGAACCCTCAAGAGTAAGTGGCTAAACTTCTTCCAAGCTCATGGAGAGGCAAATAGGTTTAACTCCAATAAGAACAGGAGCATATAAACACATATCCTAGAGAAGCTATGATTTTCCACAGCTATATAAGTGACCCTTAAAAATGTCTAAGTGTGTTCTGCACTGAGGAAGGTCTAGTTGATCTTGCCCTAGGGTAAGCAAACAGCTTGAATGGGCTCTATTTCCCCTTCATTTTTTATGACTGGACACCAGAACAAACACTTAAAATGTTAATATCTGCATAATGGAGGAAGTAAAAAAAACTGTGCAAGTACTACTTGCAAAAGGACATAAATCCATTCCTTGCCAGTGACTTGAAAAATTCAGTTTATACTAATTGTTTTTATTATGTAGGAAAAAAAAAAAAAGTGTGGAACTAATGATAATGGTAATTTTTGCATTCCAATGCTTTGAAATGACAATAGGATGATAATGATGAGCCTGATTACTTGGTGCATTTCATACAAGCCATGGAACCTGTGTATAACAGATTTCTGCCACAAGCTGGCCAGAAAATAGTTACTCCTTGTGCAAAATGTTCAGTTTGGTTCATTTTATGTCCATTATAGTCTGCTTTCAAAGTCATTGTGTCAAATGCAGAAAAACATAGCTTGATATAGATAAAAATGTAAATCCATACTTAATAATCTAAGGAAAAACAGACATACCTCAAATACAAATTCTTTCAATTAATTTTTCTCTAATGATTATGTAAGTATTCAAATAGGAGTACATAAACGTAACCATTGTGGCTGGAGTAAAATTTCCTTTGTTACAACCAGGAGCAGTTTCCAAAGGTTGCCTTTAAGAGTAATAAATATGGGCTCAACCAGGAAAAAAAAATAATTACAAAGTAGCTGAACAGAGTTAAATATTTTGTCTGTGAGAGCTAAATTTTTGTTCATTTCAGTAAATTTGTGACTACATGCTTTTATAAATACTTTTGCATAGCCTTTAAAAATATGAGGTCAGAACATGCGAAGAGGAAAGCAGGGAAAAAAAGTTGTTTATATAAGCACTTACTGGTTTGTCCTTTTAATGTATGAAATAAACCTGTATTTCAAAATACATTAACAGCAACATAACTAAGCAGATACCTCCTCTGTCTACCTTAAGGACTCCCCAAATTTAACATTTCCATATCTAAATACATAAAATGTGTAGTTTCTACTAGATCTTTAACACATCATGCTGCTCATATGTAAGAACAGTCATATCATCTTTGTAAGATACCCATATTACTTTAGTACTCTCCTGGATTGAAAACCTGAGATATTCCACAGTACAGACCAAATGGATCAAGCCAGTATCACTCACCACTCAGCTCTATGCTGACCCGTTTCTTTAATCCCCCTGGGTTTCTATCTGCAGAACTGATGGTAGTGTGTGCCCACTTGCTGTGGTTTGCCCTGGCTAACAGCCAAACACTCACCCAGCCCCTCTCTCACTCCCCACATGATGGGCAGAGAAAACTGGATGAGAAAGGTCATGGGTCAAGATAAAAACAGAGAGATCACTTACCAATTGCTGTTGCAAGTAAAACAGATTCAGCTTGGGGACAACTAATTTAATTTACTGACAATAAAAAAAGTTTTGGGTAGTGAGAAACAAAAAGACAAACATAACACCACCTTTCTTCCCCCATTTCTCAGGCTTAACTTCCCACTCCTCCACCCACACTCCAGGCAACACAGAGCAGATGGTGGGACCAACAGTCAGTTTCTCTCTGCCACTCACTTTCCCCACGCTGCAGCATGGGCTCTCCAGAGGCTGCCATTCCCCTGGCAATGTCCGTCTGCTCTGGCATGGAGTCCTCCACAGGCTGCTGAGTGATACTTGTCCATGCTTGGAAGACCTCCTCTTCCTTCTTCTCTGACCTTGGTGTTCCCAGGGCTGTTTCTCACGCTGTTTTCCTCACTGTTCTCTGGTGTTTCCACCCTTTCTTAAATATCTGTTCACGTGGGCATCTCCAGTTTTGCCTACAAGCTCAGCTCAGTACTGCAGTAGGTCCGTTCTGCTGAAATGGGCTGTGTGTGGCAAGGGGCAGCTCTGACCTCTCCTCACAGACCCTGTCCCTGCAGCCCACCCTTCTGCCAGGACCTCACCAAGTAAAGTAAATGCAATACTAAAGGGGAATATGCACCACCTAAATCAATGTCTTTCCTCTTTTGTTTATGCAGCACTGAGAAATTATCTTTTACAACCTCAGTATCCTTTAGTGTATTTTGAACACTTCAGTTTCAATATACAGCTGTAGTTATCTGCAAAGAACTGTTTAACTTTCCTGTTTAAATGTTTGACTTTTTGTTTCTCATTATCCAAATCTATTTTAATCGGCAGTAAATTAAATTAATTTTTCCCAAGCGGAGTCTGTTTTGCCCACTATAGTGTTTTTGGCCTTTAACAGCTGCAAACACAACAATGAAGATACCAGCACATGATTGTAAGACTAAGAAGTTATTCAACTGAATTTTGAGATAGATGACATCGGAATGTCTAATGTGACCAAAACTTGTCACATATGCACTCGTCAAAACATCATAGTGTTCTGAGATCGACCAACTACTTGTCATTTCTCAAGAATGTGCTTTCCTGAGTAATGAAGTCTCATAGGCTTTAAAGTCCATTGTTATTTAGCAGCAGGAGTTAGAGTACCTTTTTTCCCCTCCATATACACTGTTTGTTCATGTATTTCATATAACCTGCTGAAAGTGCCATACATCTTTCTAAGTTTTACATAACTAGATAAATTGAATTCATAGCAGAAGAGAAAGACCAGGTATGAAATAAAGACAAAAATAACGTGGAATCAATAGGATAATCTTATGTGAAGCTCACAGTTCAGATTTGAAATCTTGCTAAAAAGAATATCAGAAGATGCTGCAGATTTTTCATTTTACCAGAGAGACCAAATGTTTTCATAGTGCTGACCTACATGTTTATTAAATAATTCTCTTGCTACCAATACATACACTCAGCCAAATCCACAGAACAAGGGAACTGTAATACTATGGATCAGTACAGGAGTTGTATGGAGAGAAAGACCAGACTTTAAAATCTATGAGAAATACAGAATACTACAGGGTCTTTGGATCCAGAAACCTAGATGTTATCAGGATAGAATTCCACACAATGAACTCCTAAAAAAGAAAACAAATAAGCATATACCTTCAATATCAAATAGATCTTGAAAATAAAACTCCATTTAACCCACTGTTATCCCTATAAAGTAGACTCTTAGTTTTATATGTGCCAGCAGACTAGTGAAATCTTTGGTCAAACTCTTAGCTTTGTAGGTTCTCTTTTTTTTTTTTTTTTTCCCCCCCTTGCTGATTCTTCTCCCTTTACCACAGAAAATTCTCCCATCTGAGCATATGCAACACTTTCCAGCAATGGAACCACTTCCCCACTAAGGGGAAACGCCACTGTAGGGCTGTCCATCTTTCTCACAGTACATAGATTTATGAAAGATACTCATAACAGCAACATGAGAAAGGGATTAAGAGGAAAATACATAGAAGTTCACTAGAAAGTGAAAAAAAAAAAAAAAACAAAACAACAACTCTAAAGTCTTAAAACAGCATATTTCCACCCCAGTACAGTATAAAGCAATCCAGCATAGGCAAGGCTTTGACTCATTGCTTTTAGAGAGATTCTGAGCCACAAACTGCCTAAAAACAACAAAAACTGTAAATGGCGGCCCATTAGCCTGACTGGCAAAACATCCCCCTGAAAGCTGAAGACAATGTCTATAAGTCTTTCAAATTCAATGAAAGAATTTGGAAAATGTCCAACAAGAAAGTAGAGGGGAGAAAAAAAAAAAAAAAAAAAAAAAGGCAGTAGGAAAGCCAAAGAAATCTTCAGCAAAGGCCCTGTTAGGAAGCTCAAGAAAACTGAGGCTACTGAATATGAACCAGAAAAGAAAAGTTTTAAAGCCACAAACAGCCACAGGTGAAATAATTAGCAGAACTTGATTAAGATTAAAAAATGATGAAGTACAAGATAGCAACGACTCAGAACACAATCTTTATCAACAAATAAAAATACTTAAATAGGAAATGTAGTCTATTTATTCAAATACATGTACAATAAATACAAGAGCAGATGTAGCAATCTGATGATATCTATTTACTCTTTACAGGAGGTACACGCCGATCTTTGTTTTGATTGTCTAATTAGAATTCATTTTGCCTTTAGTTTTTCTGAAATCTCTGTTTTTTAACTCATGATTATGCTTTCTCACAACTTCTTAAGGAGAGGGGGTAGGAAAGAAACAGCTCTCGTCACCAGTGTATTTGCTCCATCGTATCTGACACTTCTTTATTATATAGAGCTGATTCTCTCATTGATTCATCTTCTACTTATGCACAACCAATATCAATATTCAACAATCTTTAAAAATTTTAAAGTGCATGCTTGTATATATACATTAAAGATTTGTTATTTTAATAATCAACTAATTATTAACATTACAATGTTCATACTATATACTCATTCTATAGCACTTCAGACTTCTCTGAAAAATGAAGAACCTACAGAATTACTTGGGTTCTTTCACAACTTCTTTTTTAACTCCTTAACCAAAAGTTTTCTTGTAGGGATTTTTGGGTGTGATTAACCAACTCATGCATAATGAAAAGTTTCATTTAGTAAGAGAGATTCATTAAAGATGCTATAATAAACTAACTGAAACACGAAGTGTATATTAAAAAAAATAAAAAAGGGAACTAAAAAAAAATCTGAGACTTGTTATGCTTCATAATAATTGCAAAGTTATCACCTTAAGATATATAAATAGTGAACATAAAAACTTGCATTTATTGCGAATTCAGAACTCCTATTTATCATATGTCTTTGTTGGCAATACTTTGTTTCATTAATTCATTACAAAGAATTTCTATAAGTATTCAAATTAACTAGTGCACAATTTCACATTTAGAAGTATTGTTTTTTCATTGCTGCTCATTCATTGTGAGATTATGGTTGTGGTCTCAAATGCAGGACCCATTTTAGCAATTGCCTTCCACAGACTGAACTGCTTCTTACTACGGTGTTCCGGTTTAGCTGCTATATATTGGATTTTATGAAAGTGACTACATGAAAGTTCATGGTCTACTCTATGAAGGAAATATGAATATATAAGCAGAATGGCCCTTTTTAGTATTAAAAAAACCCCTTGTAAATCTATCAACTGAGCTCAGTTTCAAAAAGAATTAGCAGAGCTCAGCTTTACAAATGAGATACATATACAAGCCTTCTCCCAGTTAAAGTGCTTATGGTTTGAGCATTTTTAACACACCTTTATAAAAGAATGAATTAACTACAACTAGTAAAACTAAAATCATTATGTTCCATAATGCCTATGGGACATTAATAGAGTCGTTGAAGTGTATGTAGTAGTATGTAAAGAAAGAAAATAAATCTATCTCTTCCCATTTTCTGTGGGGGGAACCTGCTTTCCTTCTGAAAAAAAGAGATAGTAAGTTTGGAAAAACACTGGAGAAAATGATGGCCTGTTCAAAACTGTTCATCCACTGTTTCCAGTTAACATCTTTTATGAAAGACTGGATAGTTTTTATTATATCTTCTCAATTTTCTGACTAGCTCTTATTGTAATCTACAGCTTTCCTTGCTGATAAGCAGAGAGCTACTAAAGGGCTTCCATGTTTCTCATTTACTCATTTTGCTGACTCCACACCCCAATAGGAAGAATACTACCATCAGTAACCACCACCCAGGCCAGATATTTCCCTCTTATTCTAAGTTATGCATGAAGAATATGAGATAGTTAACAACCAGAGGAACAAAGAGATTGATACATCACTCACAGTGTAGGGTGAAGACAGGAGCAAACCAGCTTAGAAACAAGGTGACCAGTCCAAGTCCCATTGCATAGCCATGGCCAAAAAAACCCCAGCACCATTATTACAGATGCAGTCCTCACCTCTGTTCCTGGTTGTGTTGGTGCCCCACTATCACCAGAAGCTCTGACCACAATGTAAAATCAGAGTTCACGGGGAACTACAAACTTTACATACTACACTCACCACATAAATAAACCCCTCCATCAGCTGCAGATAGAACCAACCTTTATGTTTGGACACCTGTTGTAAATGCTAAAGGCAGGGCATCTGGTGGTGATTTCCTAATTGGTTCCCACCCAAGGCTGGCCAGACCCTGGGTGAAAACCAATCAGGAGGGTCTTTCTTGCCTGGTTGTGGACATCATCCATGTGCCAACCCTCACTCAGGGCTGTGGGTTTAAACACTTCAAACTCCTAGACTGAGTAGAAATATTAGACATACCCTACTATTTCAGAAAAGAACAATGCTAGCAAGTAATCTGTAATGGATCTTGAACACTGGGTTTCCCTTCCCACCAGCAGCTTGTTAAATAGACAGAAAAAAAAATCTTAAAGGTTATCAGTCCATAGTTCTTCATAAGTGGCAAGGTGGAAAGGGACATGAGGTTTTGGAAAGCTGTAAATTTTATTGCTGTGAGATATTGACTGTCCTTATGCATCTATTTTTAGTATTATCTGAACTTCTACTATACACAGTGATATGTACTTAGAGTTCCCAATCAGTTTTAGTTACATTTATACTGAGATTTTACACAACTTTGCCAACAGTAAGCAATTACTAAAAAAGGTGTGTGGGAAATATGCTGGATTTTTTCTCTTGAGGTATTTTGGAAAATCCCTAGTCTATCATGAATATGGGCTGGTATTAATATTTTATGAGACCAGAAAGGTTCTGAAACTTATCCAAAGCTTCACATAATTTAGAAGAACAAATTAAAATCCCTTAAGATGTTCCCTTCCTTACTGCTAACTGTAAACCTAGCCTATGGTTCCATTACATAATTATAATACTGCTGTAGTAATATAATAAAACCAGATACCTTGTTGGTATGTGTCTCATTGAATTAGTTCAGTCATAACTATGTTCAGTTCAGTTCATAAACATGTCAAGTGTTTATCACAAAATAAATCTAGAAGAGAGACACAAAGGAACACATTCAGAATTTGATGTCTTGCTTGGTTATTAACCACAGAAATGTGTTAATTTTCTGGCAATTTTAACTAAAAAAAAAAATATTTTTTTTTAAAATGCAGAGATAGATCATACCTTTTCTGGGGTAAACTGTTCTAGACAGTATCATTTAAAATCTGGAGAAAGGCTGATAAATAGAGGAATTTAAATTCAAGCAGGAAACTGACTTTATGTAGACTTTGGAGGCAGGTGTCCTGAACATTTTTGAATTTTGTAGATGCCAGCAAGATCACTGACACTTCAGTAAGGACACCATGAAAGAGTTCTCTTTTGTTACATTGGATACTTTCCACATAAGAGGAACACATTCACATGTATCATAGAGTATCAGTATTTCAAGGAATAAGGCAGTATACACTAAAATTCTCAGTCCAATCACATACTTTTGGCTTATGTATTTTATTCAGTTTTTTATTTTACATAATGAACAGACTGTAACTGCTACATCACCTCCTTGCCTTGACTCCTCTAACCTTAACAGACTAACACAGCCTAAACCTGTGCACATGTCTTTGAAATGTGAATGTAAGAAATCATTAATGGGGGTATCATGCCTCTTTCCTGCCCAAACTGAGGCCCTTTTTAGGAGGGATGAATTAGCTGGAGCAAAGAATGTGACTTTATGATGTATGTAATCTTTTATTTTTCCCTGAAGAGACTATTTGCTATCAATGCAGAAGTAAATTGTATACACTGGGAACCATACCAGAGGTCCTGTAATTAAACTGCTTACATTTACTGGCACAACACAGGCTCCTCATCTATGAGGACAAATAGTGTCAGAGTATTAGAGCATAGTTGAGGTTGGAAGGGACCTCTGGGAGATGGTCTAGTCTAACCCCTCTGCTCAAAGCCAGGTCACCTTGAGCAAATCGTTTAGTGCTACATCTGGGCAGGTTCTGATTAGCTCCAAGGGTGGAGGCTCCACAACCTCTCTGAGCAATTTCTGTCAGTGTTTGATCACTCTCTGAGTGAAAAAGCATTTTCTACATTTATTTCAAATTCCTGTATTTCAGTTTGCACCCAATAACTCCTGTTCTTTCTTAAGTACCAGTGAAATATCACTGGCATCTAAATAGAAATTTCTTGATGAGAAGAGTCATTCTAGGCTGAGTTGGCAGATACCTAATAGCACAAATCAGTGCTCCAGAAAAATGAGAGATATGGAAGACAGGCTTGTTAGAATTGCTGAAGTAATTTCACATGCCTGTAATTTTGATCTCTGTACAAGAATTTTTTAAAAAAAAATGAACAATTTCTTCCAAAAATGGTATCAGATTATTAGATCAAGGTCACTATGTTGTTTCATTTGAAAGAAAAAAAAATAAAGTAATAATATATCTTGACATTGAAAGAAATTTTTCCATCCACTGGCACAATTCTTACAGCACTGAGATTCACCTGGTCATATATGGTTGCTTGTTGTATCAAGTCCTGCTTTGCTTGGCAGATGTGGTAACAACTAAAGGTGGTGTATCAGAAGGTCTACTAACATTTTATTCAGTCCCTGGTTATTTCAGATCCAAACAACGTTTTAAGTATAACACAAAGAACAAAATTGAGCTCTTTATTTTCCCTAACTCCAGCGTAAAACATTTAACTTCTTCTGATTTCACATAATAAAGTTGTGACAAATCAGTAGGCATCCCTGAACGTTAAGAAATACTACTTTTACTAAAAAAAACACAAGTACCTTTAGGATGAAAAAAAATGAGGATCTATAAAAGAACATAACATAATTTTCGAGTAGGGTATTCAATACTATACTGATGCCATGCTCAGCATATAAGTAGGGACCTGGCCAGGATAACTGTGTGCATTTTGGGCAAGCAGCTGGCTGGGCAGCAGGTTCTGGGTGGTGAGCAGTTGTGCTGTACATCACTCACTTTATATATTATTCTATTACTATTATTGCAATTACTGTAATTTCTTCTCACTTTGTGTGCTATTAAACTGTCCTTATCTCAACCCACAGACTTTTGCCTTTTTGTCCCTATTCTCCTTCCCATTCCACTGGGGCAGGAGGTGGCAGGAGGAGTGAGTGAGCAGCCATGTGGTGCTTAGTTGCTGGCTGGGCCTAAACCACAACAAGCAGTTACTGTATATGACATCTAAAATGCCTTGAAATACTATTTGTACTTTTATTATTTCAGGGACACCAATGAAACATTTTAAGATATGAAACATCATGATGTAAACAAGGACTGTATTTGTATATCTATGTATTGATTAAAGAAAAAACATGATTGCTATTGAAACTGTAGACCTGTACTGTCAAAAGCATTTGTGAATGGGTTGTACACAACACCTGGCATATATGTGTCTATAAATGCTTTGTGTGTTACCTTTACATTGACACTGTAAGAATTACGCTTTTCCAAGCTGTTAATAACAGTATGGATCCATATCTTTTCAGCAGACTTGTAATGACCTCATTTTTTTAATTGTGTACCCGACAAATAGCATAATATTGACTGTATCTATTAACAACATTTTGCTAAATGTCTTCTTGCAGACCATAAAGAGTTATCTGAGATACACACAGGCAAAAGCTGTTACCTTTATATAGTCCGTTTGTTCCAAATTGTAAGATATTCATATGTAGGTCAAGAAAAAATGGAGAGGTTTGTATTTTTTTTTCTTCCAAAGTGACCGACAGTAGCTGATGAAGCTTGACAAGTTCTAAGGTGTAACAGGGAAGGTGGATAAAAATCAGATCTGTTGCATGGGTCATATGATTCTCTGCAAGCTATGTGCTTAAAAGCCATTGGAGATTAGCTTTTCATGCCCTTGCTATACTGTACACATAATTTTTTTTAAAGGATAAGTGTCACAAGATGATAAGACATGGAGGCTGATTCTGATTAAAAGCAACCTTTCATCTGATATACTGCAGAAATCATACCAGAACAGTTCCTGTTTTTAAGGTCTTTTAAAGAGTTATGTATACTTATAACCAAACTTCAAACTTTGACAGCATTTCACATTTGTTGGCTTTTCCTTTTCCACAGATGTAAACTGTTGACTTTTAAAGACTAACACATTCTCCAATGCATTTACCAAGTTAGACTTGATCAGAAAAGGTAGATCATTATTGTACAACAAAAAACATGGAAACAGCAGAAAACAAGGACATGTGAAGCCATGAAAACAGTTGGAATTAATCTCTGTGGCTCTTTGTATCAAATCTGCTGCAATCACCCTCTGTAATAAGTGAAAATCAAGATTTTAAATGTGTTTGCATTTAGACTGTTTTCTGTTTCTTCATTACCTTCCCCTAGTAAGACAGAGAGACTTGAAGGATGTGCAGGAGGGGAAATCTCTTGTTTAATTTAGTACTTTCTTTTCCCTCTCTCTCTGTAAGATTCCCACTTGCATTCACTTGCATAAATGGAAAAGTGATTGAGCAGGAGTGTAGAGAAGAATTAGTGAGATTATTGCCTCTGAGAAGTTGTGTGTACTCTGTCGCCTTCCTTAACGACCGCTGAGATACATACAGGCACAAGGGAAGAAGGTAGACTGGCTGTTCAAGCTTGATAGACTAACTCCATCATGACATGCACTGGAAAAGTAGATCTTGTTCACCTCTAGAGGCTGTCATCCTAATGAACTATTTGTTTTGCAAGTGCTCGGAGTTTGATCTGCTTGAAGAAGAGTTTATTAAGGTTATTATGACTGTCATCACCATATTGTCTAGACTTCATCTGATCAAAATTACAAAAGTAAAAAATTAGAAAAGATGTCTTTAGCAAACTTAGTTCAGTTAGAGTATAAATAACCAAACATGCGTTATACCTCATAGGACTAGTAAAGATAGCATGAAGACATGGCAGCAAAGACTTGTCCCTGAACTATTTATTTACAGATTTGGATAGACATAGCACAGCCGTTTCACCACCTCTTCACTCCTATGAAATCTTAATTATTACAGAAAATTTCATTCGTGTTGTCATCCTACACTAAGGGGACAGCTTACTCTGTCAACGAAAATACTTTCACTTTTTGCAGTTTCAAGCTACCAATGAGAAAAACTGAAGGGGAAAAAAAAAAAAAAAAAAAAGGCAAATGAAAATCCTTTAGCTGAAATCATTACAGCTAAGCTATTATCTCTAGTGAATGAAATGCCAGCAAGCCTTTTTTCTTTAACGAAAAAAAACCCCAAACTTTTATTTTATTATTTAAAATGTCTAACATATACTCTGCCCAATACCCAAAAGGGACAGCATTTTAATTCATGTAAGTTTTTGGACATTTGGAATGCTAGTACTTTCTGTGTTTGCCAACTTGTTGAAAAACATCCATGCACACAGAGTTTACTTTTACCACATACAAACTATTGTTCATATTTGTAAAATTCAGAAAGACAACTCACTTATTAATATTCTTTCTTTCCAAGGCAAACAAGGAATGATTGTATACATAAACACGACTATACACATAAATTATAATTAATTTCCTGTTGTTGTAATTTCCTGTCATGTCACAAAATTATCTGAGAAAACCCTCTTGTTAGACAATCTCTTCTTTTGAGTAGTCACCCTGATGTATCTCTAAATTTACCAGTTTTGATTTTTTGTTAGAAGACTCTCTCTTAAAGTGATTGTCAGTTGTCCATTACTGCACTGTCTTGAAACAGTACTTCCAGCAAATTTCATGTTGTGCTGATATTTGGGATTGCATCTTCTGCTTGTATTTAATTTGAGGTCTTTGCTTGGTAATCTAATACTTTATACATAAATGTAAAAGTAGTTTTGGAATGTCAAATATGCTTATTCAAGTACATTTGCTATAATCACATTGGAGAATACTGAGCAATCATTCCTTTAAAATGAAACTTATGTTGTAAAATGCACATTCAGTCCTAGCAGTGGTGAATATGGGAATCTCTGTAATTAATATCACTGGTATATTAAGGAGTCTGTGTTTATTTAAATACAAAACATATATATTACATATAATGATGACCGTTGTTAATGACTATAACATGAATGTAAATTATTTTGATTGAAATGCATAGTAGGATGCTTTTGATGAGACTCAAAGGAAAACTTAAAGCTAGGAATTAACCTAGCTGTCCAAATAGGACAAAACTGTTAGAATAGACTTAGCTTATCATATTTCCTGTTTAGTAGTCCACTAAAACTAGTAATTCAATAGGAACTTTGATTTGATTAGGAGGATATGCACCTATGAATAATGAAGCAATATATAAAAGAAGTTATAAAACATGAAAATTAAATTATAAATATACAGAACTTCACAATATAAATTATAGATTAGAACATTTTCTTTTTGATTCAACATAGAAAAGAATATCCAGAAATTCAGTGCCAGTAGAAAAAAACCTAAGGTACAGTATAATAAATTTTCTCTTACATTTCTCAAAACCAAAAATTCTTGAATTCATCCTATGTCTATGAAATTGTATTACTGAATACCAGATATTCCAATATAAATCCTTCATAATGGACATTATGCAATAGGTTGTTGTATACATTAATACATTTGATAAGATATTTTTTATAAGCATTATTACTGCTGTAGTTAATAATACTATTAATATTCTACACTTCATCATTTATACCACTTCAATACCTTTCAAAACAACGAAAGTTCTATATTCTTATGGATTAATGTAACAAATAAGAGCTTTCTTAGGTCAGTTCATAAGAATGAAAAGCAGTTTTACATTTTATTCCACATGTCTCTTAAATGTTCTCAGCTAACTGAAACCAGGATCCAGTAAATCAGTTACTAGTGGTCATTGCAAAAACCATGTAGTGATTCTCAGGGATGTGATTGACCTCAGAACAGCAGTACAATTAATAACTACCTCCCTACTAAATGTATTTTCTTGAAACTAAGCTTTGCTTCTCACTATTATTAAACCTTTGTTGTCTATAATTAATTTGTAAGGCAGGCAGTTGTGATTTAAGGGCACTTGTGCTCTGTTCCAGTACCATAATAATTGTGAGACCTAATCAGTCAATGCTTGCAAAATCCATTGAGACACTTGGCTGAAAAATGGTGTTCCTATAGAAATTTGCAATGTGTTTTCTTATTCTCATATAATGCAAGCAGAATAAAGAATTCCAGCAATAAACCAAAATGCACTTCACAATGCCATTACTGTAAACTTTTTGTAGTTTTGGTGGTTTGCTTAGTTATTTTTCCATAATAATTAGAATTCTGGTGTACAGTGAATTAATTTTCCCGAGTTTACTTAGCAAGATTTGTGTTCACAGCCGTGTACTGTAGTTTTCATTAAAAAGAAAATTACAAAAGTCATATGTTATCTTGAGTTTTGAATTTTGCACATAATAGAGTGGCACAAGTCCCATCACTCAAGCAACATCTGCCCTTGGTCATTTGATCAAAAGCTCCCATAACATCCTTTTCCTGTAAATCTCCAAAGCACAACAGCTTGTGACTGTTCTGAGGGAATACAGTATTTCTCTCAGGCAACCAGATAATTTAAGGCCCCTTCATAATCAATTAATTGGCAAATATCTCCTGTTCTGTTGTATGTATCTCTCCTGATTCAGGAAGCTACAAGTTTCTCGAGCAGCAAGAGGTCACCAAAGAGGAAATGCAGCACATGTAGAAAATCCAAAACAAAACAAAAAATACAAGTGTTGTGAATTGCATATACTTGCCAAGTGATGAACCAAACAGCTGTCCAGGGGAATTAGTTGAATAAGGAATATTCAAAATATTAGTTAGCAGTAGACAAGTACTCACAGGAGAGTGAGCTTGTAGCACTCCACTAGCTGGTAGATTTATGCTAGTGGTGGTCAACAACACAAAAGATAACCAGAAGTTAAACCAAACGAACAATGTAAGAAAACACAATCTTGTATGTGGAATGCCTATAAGAATCAAGCAGTGTTTTAGATGGGATAGATGATGCTTTATTTATGAATCAAAAATACTGTCATAAATTTTTGATATTTCAGTTTCAGTAAAATACCAATATTGATCTCTGTTTAAGAATTTAGAATTTTAAAAATCGATGGGGAAACATAACCTTGAATAGGTTACACAGAACTGTGGAATCTCTATTTTTGGAAGGACTTGACTTAATATGAAACCTGTCTCACTTCATCCAGCACTTTTTTTTTTTTTTTTTTTTTTTTTTTTTTTTTTTTTTTTTTTTTTTTTTTTTTTTAGTTCACTGCCAAATTAAGCCTACAAAGCCTGGAATGTATGCAAATCACTTAATGTTTTTCCTTATTTGACATCTGCTGCATTAATGTCAGTCTCTGATATAAATAAGGAAGGTGAAATTCTGTACCTGCTACAAAACACCCAGGTAAATTTAGTCTTCACTCTATCCTGAGTCACTAAAACAGATGAACCTCTAAAATTGTGCCGTGTTCCACTGCAGCGAAGAACTTAGTAAGAACAGAAAAATTAAATGGTACAGAGATCTATGGGTTTGGTCATTTAGAAATTCACCAGAGGTGAACAGAACTTTGAAAACAGGTATATCCTTAAGATTGGAGGGGAGAATCAGGGTCACTGAATCCAAAAGAAGTTACTAGATGTATGCTGACAGCAACTTTGAACTTTTTAAGCATTGCATGCACAAAGAATTATATGTTTTTATCATATCAGGAGACCAATGATATATTTCTAATACTTGCTGCTAAGCAAGAAAAGTATCTTTAAAAATACATGCATCGTGCTCATATACAGTAGAGCATTTTAAAAAAAGTTTTCTTCTACTGCTATTGCTACACTATCTGAATACAACTACATGAGCAGCCAAGATACTGACAACAGTTTTAAAAGCTGTTTTAACATTATGTTAATTTTTTTCTAGGGCAGCTTGACAGTGACAAAAATGTGTTTGTAACTGATATCTCATGTGTGCCAATGTATTACCATCATTAATAACAATATGTAACGACATTGTTAATTATAGTTATTAGCCTAATCTGCTACTAAATGGATCTCTGCTTAGTCTCTGTCTCTCTCCCTATGAGAAACATTAACAGCACAAAGTAGAGAGCACTGCAAAGACACACAAGCTTGTCTCAAAGAGACTTGTGTATTCACTTTCAGAAGCATAGCGTTTGGCAGAAATACTAACCTAGAACCCTGGGGAGGTACAGCCCCAGGCACCAGCATATGCTGGGAGCAGGCCAGTCAGAAAGGCAGGTTTGCAGAAAAGGACTGGGGAGTCCTGGTGGAGAGCAAGTTGAACATGAGCCAGCAATATGCCTTTGAAATAAAGAAGGCAAATGGTATCCTGGGCTGAATTAGGAGAAGAGTTGCCAGCAGGTCAAGGGAGATGATCCTTCCCCTCTGCTCTTCACTGGTGAGGCCACACCCAGAGCACTGGGTCCAGCTCTGGATTCCCCAGTACAAGAAAGATACAGAGATCCTGCAGAGTCCAGTGAAGGGCCATGAATATGATGAAGGGACTGGAACATCTCTCCTATAAGGAAAGGTTGAGAGAGCTGAGACTATTCAGCCTGAAGAAAAGGTGGCTCAGGGAGGATCTTAAAGGGTACAAAGAAGTCAGAGTCAGTGTCCTGGTTTGAGTTAGAACAGAAGTAATTCTGCTCAGTGATTTCACTTTCCAGCTCAGTCTCTTCTAACCACACTTTCTGAAGTTAAGTGTATTTTTACAGACAGTGTCTGAGTGTCTGCTTCCAGCAGTGATCATGCTTGATGTCTAGAGTTACTACCAAGGATTGGTGTGCAGACCAAGGTCACTGCTAAATCTTGTGTACCACGTAGGAGGTGCAGAAAGTAAAAGGTGGCACCTGCAGGGAAGAGTGGTCTCTCTGTTCAGCCTTCAATCCCAATCCATGTGTTCCTGAACTGAGTTCCAGAATACAGCTCCCAAATCTGGTTCCTTTCCAACACTGAGTCTAGTCCAGGACTTCTCCAGTGCCTGTTCCGCAGCATCAGTGGTGATAGTGATGTAGTTGCCATCAAGAGGGCCAGGCTTGATATTGGTTGTGTGTATAATTTCATGTTATTATTACTATTTTCATCAAAGCTGTTTTAGTTTTCTAGTCCATAAGTCTTCCTTTCCTTACTCCCTTTCTCTTTACCTTTGGGGAGGGAAAGTGGTTAAAATGGAGCATCTCTTCTAGGTCTAGTGGACAGCCCTGACCCTAAACCTTGACAGCCAGGGTCTTTTCAGTGGTGCTCAGTGACAGGATGGGAGACAATGGGCACAAACTGAAGCACAGGAAATTCCATCTGAACATCAGGAAATACATCAGGATATACATCAGGATATCCAAAAGCAGTCTGGACATGGGCCTGGGCTCTAGGTTACCCTGCTTAAGCAGGAGAGATGGACAAGATGGCCTTCAGATGTCCCTTCCAAACCCAGATGTTCTGTGACTCTGCGAACCTCAAACCATCAAATTAATAGTTTATTAGCTCTATAGAAAGCTAATAAACTATGCCTCCCCATTAAGGTTTATTATCTGATGTACCTGCCAAAGCAATGAGTATATTGAACAATATTTTTTTCTGCCACCCCTCTTAGCAATCTAAACTCTGTCAACATCTCAGCTCTTTTTCATTCAGAGACAAAACCACCTCTTAATATTTATAACTTCCACAGACAGAGATGTTTGGTCTTTCTACTGTCATTCTCTGATGTCAACCTGTAACTAGAGCAGAATACGGAAGAAAGACAGAAATTAAAATATCAACCCTCACTCACTTCCAATTTTGTAAAGTCCTGGTTTAAACATGACCAGCAATTTCAGATAAATGTTTATTTTAAATTACAGTCTCCTGTTTGGCATATGCAAGGCAGACATGGCTTGTGGACCTAACCTTTTAGGAACCATTTAGAAATTTGTGAAGCTGGCATAGTACAGTTACATTCTTACCCCAGTAAAGTGAACACTGCTCCTGTTAGCTGCCCTAGTTATAATGCTTACATCACAGTTTCATTAATTTGTGTATTTGTTTGTAGTCTAAAACTTAAATGCTAAAACTGTGAAATCTAAATTGTGTTCTGCCTCTGCTTTTATTTCAACATGAAATTTTGGAGCAGGAAGATTCTAGACTGACCCATAAAATCAGAATCAGAAATTCATCTCACACAAAGTCTTCTAAATTGACATAGTGTTTTCTACTCCTTGGTTGTACCTCTGCTCTATTTGTATCCTAACAGGGCTGTGATCCTGCTATCCATTTCCATATACTCTAGTTTCAAACAGTTTTGGAATTATGCTAGAAACCATCCATTCCAATTGCCATTTTTTGAAGTGGCAATACTCTTTATGATGGAATGTCAAATTAAATCTAGTTAGATCATGTGGTTTTTGCCACTGAATTTCTGTTTTGACTCTGCCTCTTAATAAGTCCTCTAACAGATTTCTTGACTTCTTTCTGCATGAGTTTGTGGATAAACATGAAAATGTATATGTAGCTAGTCTATTTTAAATTATTTTGTCTTCATCATTTGTCTTTAATTGTTTGGGTTTCTGCTCCAAATCTGAAGTGCTCTACATAGGCTGTTTCTTATAACATTCTCCCTCAATTAGCCTCTACATTCTCATATTCATCACTGTCTTAATTGTTTTTTAGATGTACTCTATTATCATAGTGTGATGTGATCCAAACACTCAAATACTAATATGTTCCTCTACTCTTCATTACAAAACACAGTTTAGTGATTCAAGCTGGGTTTAATTTCCAAAGACATTTTATGATTCCTAGTGTTAAAACTGAATTATGTGTAATACCATAGTATTTTAGTTACACATAACTATTGTTTCAATTTTTTTACAAAATGTGTAAAAAATGTTGGAATAGTAAGGAATGAAAAGAATTATTATGTTGAACATATGCTGCAAAAAAGCATCTGACAGTTTAATATTTAATAAAGTGTAATAAAACAACTTAATAAGATGCTATAAACTACTATGGTATAACTGTGAAATTCTGGAAATCCCTTAGCTGTACCAAAACAAATTCTAAAAATATTTTTGTCAAATTACCTTTGAATAATAGAAAATTTAAAAATCAACAAATCAAAATTTTTATTATACTTACAGTATTTAGTTTATCAGCATTCTTGTTATTTATTTATGCATAATTCTGTGGCTAATTCGAGTTTAACTTTGATTGTAGTATTTCATTCTGCTGATTTCAAAATTCTACAGAATGAGTTTCTTCATGTTAAAATCCAAAGACAATTTGCTCTGTAGTAGGTCTTTCTAAAAGTGGTACAGGTATACATAGTTATGCATATTGACCCTAAAAGTAAAATTCTGTAGTTGTTTTTTGCTGCTTAATTTAGTAAGACTACAAGACTAAGGATACAATTAAAAAAAAAAAAAAATCTTTTCTAGTGCAAGTCTAAAATATCCTGATCACCATTTAATTTAACTCATCTAGAACCAAATCATCAATTAAATGTTTTGCTAAAATACCAAGTATGATCCTCTACAGCGGAAGACTGCATTTTTCTGAATTGAACAATTCTAAAGCAGCAAGCTGCCTAGAATACAAGTGCACCTCAGGGTCTCCTTGTTGCTTTTGCCTTTTAGGGTGCAGACATAGCCAAGGGCCCAATGTGGTTTGTTTGACAGATCTACAGTTCTATGTGACAGATGTGAACAAACATATGCTTTAGCTTCTTTCCTTCTGAAAGTCTCACAGAACCATGTAGAGTTTTAGTTTATGTGAGAATTTGTCTTTGTTTCCCATAAATAATATTTAAAGACCTGTAGAAATAAACTTTTTTTCAGTTAATGTTCACTAGCTATGAATAATAGGAATCATAAGCATGACTCAAGTGACTACATGAGTTTAAATGAGAAGAATATTCATAAACACTGTTTTCAGCTCTATTTTAACTACTTATGTCTATAGGCAACTTCAGTGTACTGCTACTACAGATGGAGTACTCAGGCTTCAGAAGTATTGTGCAATAAAACTTTAGTATGATATATAGATTAAAAAGAACAATTTAGTCTTTAATGTGTGAACTAAGTAATGTAACAACGAATCCATGGTGACCATTCAAAACAAATTTCAAGAAAAAGAACAGTTTATTTGCTTCATAAAAACCTGTGAAGCATTCAGATTGAATAGCATAAGCAGAATGCTGCAATATAAATCTTCTTAATTTACATCCAGGGCTTCATTATGCATATTTTATAGCACTCCACAGAACTTTAATTTACACATTTTTGGAACTTTACCAACCCCAAAGAAGTGCTAAACATGCCTGTTGGAACATTTAACCACAGTAAGTCACTAGAGATTTCCCTAATGAGTGCAGAATTATCATTTATTTGCATTCTTAGTAGATTTAAAACAGTAAGGCCTATTAACAAGATAATGGTAAATGCTATTTGAATGTTAGTCTTCAGCAAACTATTCACTAAAATGAATAACTCAATGTACAAATGTCATAGTATGTAACTAAACTGAGCCAGCATTTCCTCAGCTCATTTTGGTAGGTAATTTCACTCAAAATGGCCAGTTACTGAACAATGTGCAGCTGAACAGACCCAAGCAAATAACTCTAATAAAAACTTTGGAATGCACCTCTAGTCTTTGTCAACCTTTACTGTTAATCTTCCTAAAAATAGAACAGTATAAACAGGATGAAATAATAACTTACCATTACAGTCTCCATGTATAGCTAAGAATATTCTTGCTGGTGAAAGCGAATCAGTGAATTTAATAGTTGATTTACAAAACTCACAAAAAAAAAAAAATGTAGTATAACTGTGCATACACTTGTGCAGATTGGAAATGCTCAGTCTTCGCTACAGCTCTAGAAGCTGCAATGATTTTTAAGGGCTTAGGATAAGGAAAAATTTGATTTAAGAATATAAAACCTGACATATGTTGATGGAGCAATAATTATTTCTATTACAATATTTAACATTAATGTAAGTCCTAGTGAAATAACTTCTCTGATCATATGTGCACTGGACTAACATTTCTTATGCCACACATAGCTGTGTAACTCATTTCCATTACAAGTTGGAGAATATATTTATCATAGCAAAAGTGCAATTTCTTGTAAAATATTAAAATTAGAATTAATTGGGCAACATTATGTCTTATGTGAAATCACCAGTATCTCTGGACCCCACCAAAAAAAAACCAGTTTACTGTATCAGAATAACTTTTACTTATCTCTTGAAACCAAATCCTTATTATTTAATTATTTAGTCAATAAATGAACAGTTGTTGTTTTTTTTTTTTCCCTTCTGAGGAGAGTAAGTTTTAAATTACACTGAAAGTAGGAGACACAGAACATCCAGTATTCAGGCCCTACTGTGCTCCCCAACAGCATTAAGATGAGAAAGCAGATAGGTTTGTTTGGACCATAGTCATATTTTGGTTGGTTTGTTTCTTTTGTTTTGTTGTGGTTTGGTTTGGTTTTGGTTTTAGTTTACTGAAACATTTGGCTCTCATGCAAACCTAGATGACCAGTTCAGGAAACCAGTAAAAGATAGGGATTTGGTCCTTGTTTTTCTACGGGGCTTTAAAACAAACAACAAAGACCCCACAAATTCCCCCATTAGCAGAGTCATCAACTAATTTAGGAAACATTTCTTTGTCTTGATTTATCCTCCTGCACTACAGGTTTGCATTTGAGACAGCACAAGTTGAATTTGTATCCCACAGCAGGTACAGTTTCTGGTATTTCAGTTCAGTTTGAGCAGCTGATTAGAAGACAACACACCTCATTTCCTATTTTTACACCAAAGAGATCTTTAAAGGAAGGCAGGGAGGTGTAGACATCTATGTCCTACTCTTACATGCAGCTGGGTGGGTATCATGTGGATATCGGGTCACAGACGGTCCCACAAAGTGCACTTTCCATTCAGTGTACACGCAGTCACTGCCAAACACTCAGGCCTGTTAAATTCCAAAACAGACATTGTTTTATTAAAATTATATGACCCCATTTCCCTTGTATATCCAAATGTAAATACCTAAACCCCACAATTCTCTTGTATATCCAAATGTAAATACCTAAAACTCACAAAAGGTATGAGAGAAGGAAGGTTTACTTGTTAATTTAATTTAACAATATCAGGTACATCACATGTTTTAATTTAATTTAAACATAACTCTTTTTAGTGGCATAGATGAATTTGAACACAACGATCCTTGGAGCTTCCATCATGACACGTTCTGCTGGACCACGCTATGAAACTGTCAAGCAGAGGTTAGAATTTGCATAAACACATAGATAGCTTTTTAAAAAAGCAAGCATTAACAATTTAGATCAACTGCATTAGATACTGAACATTTGCAATTTCCTTTTGGAATATTGGTATCTGTGAACAGTGGGGAATTCATAAAATATTTATACACTATAATGAACGACCTCTAAAACTGCTGATTATCATTTTGTTGCTCAACAACCCTATTAACGTCTCCAAAGACAAATGCTGAAACATGATCACATGCTTAAAGCTCTAGGATACATTTAGTCACAAGAATTATATATTAATATGAAGGTTAAGTTACTGCATAGAGTATAAAAGTTGAAGAAATGGACCTGACTTTCATTACTGTTTACTGGACCTGATATATGCAATTTAAAAATGGGTAAGGACGTGGAATGAAAAAAACCCAACTCAAACCAAAAAACATGCCTCTAGAAAAGACAAAAATATGTGTGCAATTGCTTGTTCAAGTTTGCACTCATAATGGTTGTGAACAAAATCTTAAAAATGTGACCAAAACAAATTTACAAAACTCACCAATAACCAACAAAAAACAAACAAGCAAACAACAAACAAACAAACAAACAAACAAAAACCAAACAGACGGACAGACTTGTGACGTTTAAATTCATTTCAGCAGTCTTTTACCTCCAAACTGTTATTCACATGTATACACTTTTCGTCTTAAAAAAATGATAAACATGCCAAATTCTTGACTAGCAAGCAGGTATTATGACAAACAAAACAGGTATTTCCTTTATTTTCCAGGTTTGTGCCTCAAAAAATTTGAGTATGTAGTCCAGATGATCTCACATCTGGGAAATGTCAAATGGTAGGCTGATGCAAAAACAGGGATTATTTAAACTTCAAACCAAACAAAAGTAAGAACCACTGTTGGTATGATTGCTTCTAAATCAAAAGGTCAGAAAATAAAAATGTGTTTATAAAAACAGGTAGAAATCGGAGGAATGATTTTAAAGAACATGGTGTTAGCAGAATAACTGGCAATTTGAATGAGGAATGTCATTCTCATGACATCTTTTTTGTCTATATGTACATGTGACTGTACATGCATGTACATGTATTGCCTATGACATTTCTAGTGCTTCTTCATCTGTAACTGCAGTTAGTTAAACATTTCTGCACTGCATCAATGGACAGGACATTTTTCAGTTTCATGCTGAATTCACAATGTTAGCTCAGTGTTTTATGCTCCTCTACAAAGCAATTACTGATTTTTACTTCTTGCAAGATGTACTTTTGGAAGCTCAGGCATCCCAATATAATCAAGGCTTTAGATGACAAGCACTTTTGTATAAGGAACTCAATTCTTTTGTAACATGTACCTTTAGGCTTATCTTATGTTGTCAGAAGCAGCAGCAGGCAGTAAGTTTTACTCACTATTAAAAATAAGAATGCTGCTGTTTTCATTTAATCTGACATTTTATTACTAGCAAAAATTGTATCAATATATGACTTCTAGGCCCTGAATAGCTAGCAAATAAATCCATGCTATCAATAACTCTAACACTAGTGTTGCTAGAGACAAATTCAAACACATACACTAGTAGATCCCTGAATCAGCATTAATAAATATTGCTGCTTACCAAACCTGGTTTCCAGACAGATAAGGCTTTAATTACCCAACATCAATCACACACTGTAACTGTGCTACCATACTTAGAGGCTCTACTAAGATTGCTGAAAAGAATGCAATATGAGAACCCCAGGAATGCTGACAGTTGCTTAGACTTTTGAAGACTACTTTTAGCCAAATGAAAGATTTTGTCATTAGTTTCAGAGGGAACCATCTACATAACATATTTATTGACATAATGGTGGATATATCCTTCAGGTGAAATCAGTGCTGTGCAGGAGGCAAGTAGAAAATATAAATTATTCACTTCTTATTCTCAAGTTTCAAGTGGAACATGAGTATCATGCTTCAAATAAGGATGCATTACACAACAGAGTTTCTTGGGCTCATTATTTTGCTGTAGAAATACAGGTCTAATGATTCTGAAAGAGATATATATTTTTTTTTTTAGTTCTGAAAATTATAGTTTAATGTAAAATTAACTTCCAAGAAATGCTGTGGTTTTTCAATTCTTAATTTTAAGTCAGTCATGTGAAAGTGTGCCTTTCTGATTCTACCCGTAACCGCAACTCAAGATCCCCAAGTACTACTAGTAGCATTTGTCTCTCATGCACAAACCATTACAGAAATTCATTGCAATTCAGGAAATTTCTTGGAAGACAATGGATCTATTCTGTCCAGAAGGCAATATGGACTTAATCAATGGAATAATCTTTTTACTGCAAAGGAAAATAATCTTATACAGAAATATGTAGGTATAAATACACACAGACAGATACAAATATGTCTGTATCCAAAATGTATCTATGTATTAATTTAATAAATGAGATAGATAGATAAGATAGATATCTTGTTTTCCAGTTGTATGAAGCAGCTTTGCCTTTTTGAATTATAAAAAATAGTATTTCTATGGTCAGTAACTTAGTTATCTTAAATCTTTTCTGTTTTTCATAAATAACACACTTATCTCTGTCATAACTTTCCATAAAAAACAATATATGACATTATCTAACAGAATTCAGCAGGTTTTTTATTGATTTGTGCAACATATCTATGCCTTCCAGGTTATGTGAAATCAGACTTCTGTTCTGAATGTTCCTCGTTTTAATACGCAACGTACTTGATGCAAAATAGCTATCTGAAAGACTTCTACTTCCTTTTTTTTCTCTGTGGAATCTCTTTGGTACTATCTTTATGGGACAGCAGTTAAGCAAAGAAGAATATAAGTTAAATAAATATTTTGGCAAGGTTACTAACACATAGCACAGCAGCCTTCATGCATCCTTACTTGAAGAGCTTATTACCTGGTAACAAGTGTATCATTCATCTCTGCAGAGTTTTCACAGTAGTCACTTCACAGAATATATATGAAGCAGTCTGTACCTACACACAAAAATGTCAAAAGAAAGGAAAGATATGGAGAAAAAAAGTTGTGATACAAAGCTGAAACAGAGAGAAGGTCCATTATCAGTGGAAGACAATACTTACCTGCATCCATTATTTTGTGCTTCAACACTCACCCAAAGTTTATTTTCCAATATGTATAAAGAGGGGGAAAAAAATTAGGATATTATGCAAAAGTGTACTTGATTTTGTAACTTTGTCTTGAAATTTGTGGGAAGCAGGGTGCATAATATTCTTGTAAAGATGCCTGTAGTCTAACAGAATCACACCCTGATCAAATGACTGTGAGGTATATATGGACTTAAGAATCAAACCTGGATCTGGGAATCCTTTAGGTTTGCCACATATTCAGCTATGGCTTTTTCTACACATTATAATTTAAAAATGAATGTATGTGCATCCTCAGATGCTGCAGGTATTTTAGTGAGGGACTGTATGAGCAGGTTTTATTACCATCTTTGGCAAGCAAGCTTTGCTTGGGAAGTAACAGTCATAAGGATGTAGGACAATAAATTCTAAGAGAAGTAAAGATTTAAATCCATTGTTTCTGCGTTCTAAAATGGTATTTAGAAAATTCTATACTGATGGCTAAATAAAATTTCTTGAAGATACTTTACCGTTTCTTAACATTAAACTGCATTTTAAGATGAACTGGGAAGACCAGTGGGCAGCAAATTTCGAGGATGACGATGAGTAACAATAATGACTTTAAACTTTCTTGCCATTGACACAAAATTCTTACAATTACTTGAGGTTTTGCCTTTCAGATGTCTATTTAGAGTGATGTGCCTAGACCTCTGCCTACACTGATCCTGAAATCAAAGTTACCAGCAGCAGGTTTTGAAAAATCTCTGACTAGGCAGCTATAGGCTAATTTCTCATCTAATTAGCCAGCTTGGGTTGGGATGCAAAACTTGTATATGGTGCAGCACTTCAACTCACAGGCTTGTGACAAACTGTATTAACTTACTGTCGTTCCATGTAAACACAGCAATTATTTTTCTGGACCAGAACTTTACCTTTGCTTTACCGGAAATAATGGTATCATGTTTCACAATTCAGAATTGTGAGATTGGTTAGATTATTTTTTTCTACTATGTAATTTTATTAATTACTACCATAGTTAAACAGGGTGAAGAACTAGTCTCATTATCTGTATGAAATCTTATAAACATTGCTGGAATAATCAAAAAACAAAATAGAGAACTTTATTACCAGGTTTGGTTTTAAGCAATGTGTGGTAGGAAAAAAACCAAACCAAACCAAACCAAAAAAGAAAACAATTAAAAAAACCCACCTGTTTAAAGTTACATTTAGCTTTATTTCTTGTTAATATTAGCTTTATTTCTTTTTAATATGGTACCAGTGATATGCAACACGGCTACATCATTCTCTTCTACTATGAATTTGGTTGTTTCAGCTGGATTTTGTAGTCTGTTAAAAAATAATTCTAAAATCTTTGTTCAAATAAAAACTGATTACTTATCCCACTTACATTTTTTATCTTTTGTAAGTGTTCTAACTTTGAAGCAATGTTCCTCCTTCTTCTTGAGAGCCACAGAAAAATTAACTTCCTTGTAGTAGGATCAGATTTGCTAGAATAATGCAGACTGACTATTCAGGCCTTTTCAGTTAAAATTTTTGAAAGAAAAGAAAAGGGATAAAATATTTCTTATTTCTGAAGTTACTGATACTAGAATAGTAAATTGCTGCTCAAGCACTCTACTGATATGACAACACTATCTTTTCTAATTTTTCCCTGTTGTGTTTCAATATACAAGCTTGTGGGTGGTGGAAGTATTACGATAAGAATTTAAGAATCTTTTAGTATTCCGAGGATGCAGACTGCTTTTTGCAGTGTTTCTCTTTACCAAAAATATCCTTTTTCACCTTTCTATATCTGACAATTTTCCTGTCTCACTATTAAAAACTATCATTAACATAAATATTTTGACGATGCTAATGTTACAATATGCATGTATTACAACTGATAACCTGAATGCAGAATTGCTGTTCACCAAATCCCTTGCTGCAGTGCCCTGGGCCACCTCAGGGCAGTGGAAGATTTCTCTTAACAGGAGTACTTCACACAGCACTGTCAACAACAAAATTCTGGATGGTGCTGCTATGGGAGATTATGTAGACAGAGAATATGAGCAAGTTCAGAAAGAAGAAAATTCTGGCACAAAAATCTATAAATGTATACTATGAATGTTCTCTCTAGTATCCTAATATGAGAGATACAAGAGAAAAGTGGAATAGACCGCAGAAGGTGTCTAGGCTCCCATGAAAACACAAAACACCACCTCTTCTAGGCACTGAGCCAAAATAATGAGCTAGGTGGATCACTGGGCTGAACTGGTTAATATTCTTATGCACAATAGCCTCTCACTACTGTAAACACTTTTCCCTCTACATCTGCATATATTACCATTTCCACATCCCATAAGTACACAGGAGTTACCTCTTTTGTGTTTCCTTCAAAATACAGCTGAATTCATTCTCAGAAGTAGCCCAAATTTATGGCAACACAGGGACCATGCTTTTGTGGTAGATGACATTAGAGAAGGCATTCCCACTGCATTTGACTCGATCCAATGTGGTTATCAGTGCCAAAAGCAGTTTCCCAAGAAATTGTCTAGTCTAGAAAGAGGCCACAACAGTTCAAAAACCGAGTTTCTCTGCACTATGCCATGAATGGCTAACTTCCCAGGACCTTGCTTTTTGCATATGCAATGGAAAAGCCTCCAATCCTTGGTAAAAACAAGGGAGAAGTGACCTAAAGGTTTTTACTGGAACATGGGGAACGTTGCTTAAACTGTATCATGGCACCATAGGGTAATTCAGATTAGAAGGGACCTCAGGAGGTTTCCCAGTCCAGCTTCCTGCTCCAAGCAGGGACAGCTATGAGATCAGATGAGATTGCTCAGGGCTTGATAGAGTCCAGTCTTCAAAATCTCCAAGGATAAAGACTGTAGAACATCTAGGTCCCTCTGAATGGCAGCTTTGCCCTTAAGTATGTCAACAGCCCATCCTTCCCTTCTCATACACACCCCCCCATATATACACACCTTGTTGTCATCTGTAAACTTGATGATAGTGCACCCTATTTACCTGCTCCAGGTCATTGATGAAGATGATAGGCAGGACAGGTCCGAGGATAGTCCCTGCAGTACTCCATTTTTCACATGCCTCTGGGTATAATATGACCTATTAACTACTGCCCTCTGAGGATGATCATCCAGCTACTTAACATAGTTGCATATCCACTCATACCATAACGTTCTAGATTTGATGGAAAAAAAAAAAACAAAACACTGTAGGAGCTGCTCCTGAAAGTCCTGTTAAAGTTGATGTAAATGATATTCACTGCTCTCGTGTCATCCACAAATCCATCATTTCATTACAGAAGGCAATCATGCTGGTCAGGCATGATTTGCCCTTGGTAAATCCATGCTGACTGTTCCAAATCATTTTCTTCTCCTTCATGAGCCCAGAAATGTGTTCCAGGAGGACTCACTCCATGATTTTCCCAGCTGTGTCAGCTAAACCAGGGCATCTGGTCATTTCAGCCTAATTCCACTTTCAAATTAAACTCATAGTACAGGTCATAATAAGTGAAGCCAAATACTCACCTTCAAAAAACAGCATCTGTCTCACTGATGAAACCAGGTTGATTTCACAAAGTTGTAGTGTGAATACACAAGCTCATAAGTGATAATAAAATTACCTTTAATGACAAAAAGTTACCCTTTGTAAGCAATTTCAGTGACTGAGAAAGGATCACGGATCTGGGGGGAAGGGAAGACATTTATCAGGAGGAGCATATTGCATTGCAAACTTTTTAAGTGTGGAAAATGTCATATGTAGCTCTTTTAGATCTACAGCATTTCTTAAGTTTCACTACTCTCTGTCTATAACCACTTGCTGAAGTCATATAATTATTTTAAGAGTTAAAATCAAAAGATGAATATACACACTGTCAAGGTGCAGCTGGAAATAGTCCCAGCCCCAGGCACTGGGCACCTCCCTGAGGCTGGGCCAAAGCTGTGCCAGGACATCAGCCTGCAGGTGGGGGTCAGAATCAGGCTCTGTGAGGGGAACCTGGCTCAGCACAGCCCTGGGGGGCAGCTGGGCAGAGCTGCTGCGCATGGGACCAGGCTGAGACCAGGACGGGACTTCAGCCCCTCTGGGTCTGGGCTTAGACCAGGAGCCATGGCTGTGGAGCAGGGCTGTGGTTCCACCCAGTGCCAGTGCCTTGGCTGATAGCAGCCCCTCTGCACGGGGGGGTCAGCACTGGCCATGGCCTCCCCATGAGGCACCCAGAAGCCCACAGCCTGAGTGGCCAAACCTCCATGTGGATGTGCTCAGTGTCCTTACACATGTAAACAACACTGACAACTGCTGCTTCACTCTATTAAGATGTAGTAGTTTTTGTATTTATGGAGAAGTGTTCTTCCCCTCTCAGCTGCTATGTAACCTCATCATTTTTCATCAGCCATCTCAAGGACCCCTGCCTGAATTCCACAAATGCATTCAAAAAACTTATGTGCGCTTATTTGTCTGTGCTCCACGTTGACACATTTTGCAAATAGAAATTCAAGTGTATTTGTACATCCTGAACATGAAGTATCACAACAGTATTTTACAATTAGTCATGTATTTTTTGTAACATCTCGAAAAGAAACTTTATCAACTTCTAGTGGTTTTTTTTGGTTTTTTTTTTTTTTTTTTCATTCCTCATACTCTCATTCTCCTGTTATGATAGTCATAAAAAGGGAAGATGAGGTTGGAGTAATTAATTCAGAAAGATTTTTGCAACTTCATTTGTGTTACAGTTCAATATTATTTCCTCCCAGTACTTCAAGACTGAAGTGAATTTTTTACTCTGTTATGATTTTTCTCTTCTCATTCCTACGTTAGTGCAGTCACTAAATCATTGGCAAGCCATGAAGTGCAGTGACAACCAGTCTTTTGCTTGGTTCACTTGGAAAAGAAGGATAATGATTTGACAGTTCAGGTTTCTAGCTTTTATCTGTGATTGTCACAGGCATTTTTATCTTAGAAGAACTTGAGTTGTAATTTCTTTGGAGCACATATTAAAATTTATTTTTCTATTTTCTATTAATTAAAAACAAACAAACAAAAAAAAAAAAAAAAAAAAACAAACACAAAAAACCAAAACAAAACACAAAGTAACCCTCAGGAAAAGCCTACTGAAGCATTCAGATGCCCTGATGTTAACAGAGAAAATAATAGCTGATGTGCATTTGTATTCCTTTGTGCTGCTCTAGGTTTTTTAGAAGCAAAGCGCTGGTCTATCAGTTTACATAACAACATGCACAATCCTCAAGTGTCAACCCATCAGCTTTTAATGGATGAATCTGGAACAGAGCTGGAAAGCCTTAAGGAAGGAAAAGGGGAGGTAAATTTTGAATAGCAAAGATGTTTGAAATGGAAAGGCAATAGTATTTGTGTAGACTATTCTTTTACGTAGCAGTTTAAAACAAATTACTTCAATTTAGAACCCGTTCAGTAGACACTGCATATTCTAGCATGCAGAAGTCTCCCCTTGTTCTTGCCTGGATTTTTTGAAAGAGAGGTTTTGCAAAGCCACTTTATAACCACTGTCTTGCTACTACATTATTGCTTAAGATTAAAAATGTTGCTAATCTCAACTTCTTAGCCAAAGTCCATATTAACTTAGAACATATTTATGAATTAACTCCTCTGAAAAGCAGATTCAAATTGACTTACCATTTGTCTGAAACTGCTTTGACAACTAATTTCTATTAACTTCTTAGCAAGTGGTCCTGATTATTTTTTCATTCTCTTGTCTGTAGCTTGTAACCAGTTCAGAACTTGCATCAGATAATTGATGCATTTACTGCTAAGATGACTTGTAGGATAGCAGTAAACTGAACCCAATCTAGAAAAAATACTACACTGAAGACACCACCCACATATTAGTTTTTCTTGTTTATGATGTAACACAGCCACACCAAAATACTTACCTGCTCTACGTTTTAACAGCTCATCTGCAGTGTTTGAAAGGTAATTAAACAAGAAAGATATATATAATCTGTTGTTTTCATTTTATTACAATCCTCATTGAAGTCAATAACTAAGATAAGCTATCAATGTTCATAGCTGATATATATAAAAGGAGTCAGTGGAGTAAAATGTTCTTATTGGTTCATGATGGATAGAAGGACCATAATTCACGAAGATGTGAAGTATATAGGTTTTTTGCTCCCAAGGACTCCTGAGGAAGCAATAAAGGGCTTGCTCTGATTTGAACCAAAATCATTATGTCACTGTAATTTGTTCTCAGAATTCCAATCAAATAGCCTTGTTGCTGTTGATTACAACAACCCCATGGGGTTTTGTTTGTTTGTTTGTTTGTTTTTCATGTAGTTACTCAGTTATAACTGAAAACATTTAGTCCCATTAAAGAAAAACTAAATATTTCAAATTCTAGTTAGCTTTTAGTCCTTACTTTTTTTAACAGCTAAACAAAGTTTTAATGACTAAACATCATGATCATAGTGAACAGTAATATTCTTGGGTGCTAAACCAGTTATGTTTCTCTGGGAAGCAGGAACAGATTGTCATATTTATCTCCTTTACAATGAGCTCAAGTTTTAAGGCTCCAGTTCTCTAGCTCTACCTACAATGCTTACATGCAGAAAATGATAGCCCAAAGGAGACTTTAATTACATCTTCTCAGCAACTGTCTTTTCCCTGTATAAAATACATTATTAGTATTTCTTTCAAGCAAGTTTTACATGCAGTTTTACATGAAATAATGAATCAGTATTGGAAAGGGAAAGCAGTACTCGACATATGTCCTCAGTGAAGAGTTCTCACAATTACAGGTTCATTTTGGAGAATTTATTTGTGGAGCTGAGGACAAAGATGAATAAAATTTCACTACCTTGTGATAAAAATGTAATCGTTTTCAAAGGCATTCACCTGTCATTAAATTCCTTCCATAGTGTCATGACAGAGCTCAGTGAATTTCAATACAGATTCTCAACTATTGAAGTTTTGGTGAGATAACTTTAATCAGTTTTCCTAAAATTACAATAACTGTATCTGATATAAGAGAGTATGGGGCTGTTTTCAAATCAGAAGAGTTCATATAGCCCACAGTTCTCAGTGATTATCTGAAATCCAAAATTTGGCAGTGGTTTGGAGAAGGCAAAGACATTCACATGTAGAAAATTATGTTTCTTCCCTGTATGCATAGCCAGACAAGGAGATGAGAATAACTGAAATGGGATGTTTGATGTCTCAGCAGCTTTAGAGATATTTTAATAATGCAGTCCCTTTCATCCAAAGGAATAACTTTAAATCACTTCAAAGCACTTCATAAACACAGCAAAATAAGAAGAGATTGAGGATTTGAGAATGTAACGGATTAGATAAAAAGAATAATTAAAGCAAAATTGTTGTTAGTGATTTAACAAATCGTCATGAATAATAGGCAAGGATTTCAAATATGACTAATGAATTTGGATGTCTCTATTCTGTATGGCTAACATTAAACAAGTTAATGAATTTGATTTTTAGAGGAAGTACAATCAACATTTTTGAAAATTCTTTTTTTTTAACATTAGAAACCAAAACTGAAATATTTAGTCATTTTTTTGAGGAAAAAAAAAATTAGTTATCTGTATTTCTCACATGTCACTTCCAGCTGTGTTTCTTTAATACAAGGACATGATCCTACAAAAATTACTTAGAGTAATTCTCTAGAGGATTATATTAATGCTTCATATGAAAACATGGAAACTTTCTATACCTTTAAAAACTTGAAAACATAAAAACTTTATATATATGTATACTCACATAAATGAATACCACTTCTACTTATGTTTACAATTAAGATATTTGTATTTTTGTTATTATATATTGAGATTTATATTACTTAACTTCATGAAAAACAATTATTTGCTCTGTATGTGTATATTATCAAGTCCTGCAAGGAATGGCTGAGGGAACAAGATTTGTTCACCCTGGAGAAAAGGAGGCTCAGGGGAAACCTTATTGCTCTCTCTAAAAGATAGTAGCAAGGTGGGGATGGATCTCTTCTCCCAAGTTACAAGCAATAGAACAGGAAACATCCTGACGTTGCATTGGGGGACACTTAGGTTGGCTATCGGGACAAATTTCTTCACCAAAAGGGTTGAAAAACACTGGAACAGGCTGCCCAGGGAAGTGGTGGATTCAACATTCCTGGATACATTTAGAAGATGTGTAGATGTGGCTCTTAGGGATGTAGTTTACTAGTGTACTTAGCAGCATTAGATTTGGGGTTGGACTCAATGATCTTCAAGGTCTTTTCCAATCTAGGTGATTCTATGATTCCATGATACCTTGTGTTTTCAAATGTAACATCATTTTTATTTTTAGAATACTTTGAAAATAAATATCATCAACACAAGTGCTTAAAAAAGGAGACAGATAAGAGTAACAGAAATTTGAAGTTATTTTTACTACTAAAATAAAAAAGAGATTATTCTAAATGCAAAATGATTGCTGTATTTATTATGTCCAGGTTTCTAAAGTGGTATAGCACAATTTGTGTTAGGAAAATGACTGAAGAAATAAATTCAATCTTTTGCGGAATGTACGTTTCCACAGTGGTAGAGGTTAAATAGTTTAATCAAATTTTATTCACCTTCTTCTGATGACTGCTTGCCCAATATAGAACAATATTATCATTAACAGGCAGACCAGCAGCCAAGCTCTTCCTTCCACTCCCACATCACACATCAGAGATCCAAAGTGCCAGACATCCAGAGGGAAGAACAAGTCAATGCTCTCACCCACCACAGTGGACGTGAAGAAGGGAGCAAGCCAGGCAAGGAGCCAAGCAGCCAGGCCATGAGCCCAGATATATATAGCAGGAACTGAGAGACAGCTTCATGTTCCAGCCCCACTGTTTTGGGAACTCCACTTGCCATGAAGAGTCAGGAAGCTCTTCCAATAGCCAGAAACATCACACAGCACATTCACTGTGCAGGCAAACTTACCAATTCCATTATAAGCAGACTGAGCTCTTACAGAAGTGTCGTCTTGCCCTGCCTCCAAGTTAATGT
>NW_008597803.1:0-1298 GCF_000691845.1 Merops nubicus | reverse complement strand
ACCACCACCCCCCTCAAACCAGTACATCCACTGAAGATACTTTTTTTCTTCCTGTTCCAAGTGAATCTATAAAGAAATGTGACTCTCCCTGGGCTATCTGTGCAGCTCTCTCTTTCTACAGTTAATGAGGAAAATAATATAAAGGCTAGTTTGGTGGCCTACAGGTAAGTGCTGTGTTACAGGGCTGATCTCTGCCCTCCTGAGATAGCAGAAGCTACAGAGGGGACAAGCTGCAACATTCCCGTTTTTAACATGTCACTGAACTGTGATCCAGTATAGCAAGTGTTGCCCCCGATGAAATTTAGTAGTCATCACTTGGAAATGGTAGCCAAAACATGCTGAATCTGTCCAACAGTCTCCAGGGCAAATGGTCATCATAACAGTACTTTAGAGGGATTCAAAGAAGGGAGGAAAATGCAAAGTTTTCAGGACAGTTGAGAGGAGAAAATGCTCCCTCATTAACCCCAGAAGCAATTAGTGTGAGAAGTGAGACATTTAGTCTTACTAATTTATGTATTCTCTTGTGTTTTTATCTATCTTGCTTTCATTTTCTTTAATAAATATATCTGAGTTAAAAGTTGCCCATTGCCAAACTTGTATTAATACTAGATACAGTTACCTCCAGCTTAGTTCAGTCCTTTTTTTTTAAGGACAGAAATAATGGCCCTGAGCCCTAATCACAGAAAATGGTATAATTTAGAGGTTGAACTAAAGGATGTGTGCCAAGGTAAAACCAAAATGGAATTAGATTTCTTTGCTCTGAATGGTGAGTTAGACTCTGGCTTTGGGGATGAGCTAGCATTCTCTGGTTAAGCTCAGACTAGCTGCTATTTCTACAAGGATGTTCCCTTCTGTAAGACATCTTTCATCCCTTTTTTCCTCCCTCTCAATCACTGAAGTGACAGAAAGGATCTGCTTACGCTTACATGCACCTCAATAACAGTGTTTGCCCAGTGTTCCCTGGCAGGACATTTTGTGGTGACTAAAAGTTTCTCTTTGTGTATCTATTTCCTTTTTTTTTTTTTTTTTTTAAATCTATTTGGAGACATGTAAGGAATCTGCTGTGTTTCTTGATATGTTCTGTCCAGCAGAAGAAGGCATTACAGCTGGAGAAATCCCAGAAGTGCAATTTACTTTTCTTTATGAAGGAAAACTTGTAGTGCAGATGGTTCAGCTGCAGACCAAGGGCTGTAGAGCCCATCTTCTCCCTGCCTGCCCAGCTCTGGGCTAGCCAGTGGCATTGGGGTTGTTAGAACCTCAGGAGAGAAAAGGGCTGTGGTGGTTTAAACCACTTTTAT
>NW_008597802.1:2905-4420 GCF_000691845.1 Merops nubicus | reverse complement strand
AGAGTTAGATAATGGTTGGGCTCGATGATGTTAAAGGTCCTTTCCACAATCGTGATTCTGTGATTCTGTGAACTAGTTTCTTGGAGTTATGAATCTGTGAGTACCTCTGAAATGCCAGTGTCCAACAAGTCGTCCTGCTCAGGAGCTCTACTACGAGAGGACACCAAGGGTACTCAAGAGACCAAAGATCACCTTGATGGGCTGATAGATTCATGCTGGGCTTAGTGCTGACCTGAAACACAAAGTTCGGAAACTAAACATCTCACCTCAGAAACACCCTAACAAAATGTTCTGATACTTTCAAGGGGATTTTTTTTTTTTTTTAATTTTCCCCTAAAGACTTTAATTTCAGGACAGAAACAAGTACCAAGATACCAGAATTTTAAACAAACAATAATCCCTATTCTGAGAGTTTACCCAGGAAAGCTGTGGCAAAGTCATGCTGGTCTTCTGGAAGAAACAACTTCTTCCTCTCCCTCCCTCCCCCCTCCCTCAACACCCCAACAAAATCACAATAATTTAGACTGTCATCAGGCCAGTGAGAATTTTATAACAAATTATTGCCTTCAACCATCCTGGGCCATTCAGCTGAATTAAGCCAAAGGAACTGCTAGCAGCCTTAAAAACAGGCATGTGTTTAAGTGCTTTGCTGGCTTTGCTGCTGCAGAGAAAAAAAAAAAAAAAGAAAAAAAAAGAAGTTGGAAAGGCATCAATATCAAATTGAAAATATCATCAATATCACCAAGACACAAAATATAACTGGAATTAATAATTAATTCTGGTCTATTGTGCCTTGCACGAAGCTAAACTGTGGACAAAGTGAGAGATACCACCTCTTCTTCCCTTCCTGTGATTTTATATTCATGTGAAAACATGTTCAGTAATCAGAGCAAAGAGAGGTATTATAAGAAGACACTGTGCTGTGGGAAGGGGTGTATCATAGTAAGGAATAACCACAGCACCAAGAGGACTAGCAGAGCGAGGACGACACATAGGTAAGGTGAGAATTCCTTGATGAGCATTCTACTTTGTATTAGCACTTCTGTGACTATCACAACTTCAATTCTGTGACAAGCCTTCCTGCACAATGTTATTAATATTTCTCCTCCCTTTAAGACTGAGCCTCTAAGCAGCAATGTTTCTTCCTGCCAGCTTCCAAAAGGAAAGGAAGACACACACCCCTCAGCAGTGGAAATCTGCTGTGCCTATCTCTGCAGGGCTCTTGTATACTTTTCCTTGGTCTATAAATCTGTTTTAAATGAAGGACATGCATGACAGTTCTTCCGGGTTTGCTCTAGCTGGCTGGAGTCGTCTTTAGGATAATATGCTATTTGACTAATAATGGTCTGAGAGTTAATCCAGAGAGTGGCAAAAACAACCTCTCCAAAATTTTTATCAAGAGACCTGGTGAAAACACTAACTGCAACGAACAAACTGTGCAGATGCTAGCTGTATTTCCAAATGTAAATAAACTTCCTAATACTACGCATATCTCCAAAGGAGTTTTATCTACAG
>NW_008597802.1:272-2874 GCF_000691845.1 Merops nubicus | reverse complement strand
GAAAGAGCAAGTAATATGCTATATAAGTTCAGTAAGATGTTGGAAAAGGGAGAGCAGACATATGTTGATTTCCCTTCTAGATAAGCTGCATATTTCAGCAGCAACATGCCAGATTTCCTCTTTCCACTCTGTTGTTTTCTCTTTCTCTCCTACTTTCCCTTCCAATGTTCTTCAGTGCAACCCTGCAGGTTGTGAACATACACACTACAGCTAGTGTTAGAGGAGTCAGCAACCATGTAGGCACACTTATAGAGAAGCTAAATTAGCATGTGTGAAGATCATGCTAACAGAACAGCCAGCGCTGGAGCTTGCTCATCTCTACCTACTGCTGCAGCCAGAGGTTTGACAAAGCAGGACTGGCTTTTCTGTCCAGGAGGTTCTATTTATCCTCACGCCACACTGGCCCCAGTTATGGGGAAGAGCAACTGAGAAAGCTAGAAAATTGTCTCCCTGATTTCCCCCTTGTTTTCAATGTTTTCTCCTCCTGCCTCTCATCCAAGTCAGGGCTGCCCCCTGCTACAGCATGACACCAGGCTGTGGTATCTGTTTGGCAGGTCTCTGCCAGAGGGCCACATTACATAGCTGTTATTACCTCTTTGGTCTTCAACCGCATATGAAACATCTGAAACTAATTCAACTCTGTCAGTGTCAGAAGAGGATGCAAAACAAACAGCGTTCCTTTCTGCTGTGCAGCTACTGTGCAGCCAGCCAGACAGCTAGCCTAGTCTTGCACAGGGTCCTGAGGGTCAGTATCTGCAGTTAACCAGTGGTGGAAGGAAGAATTTTAGAAGAAAACTTGCAGCTACAACACAGAATGTGCTATCATACCTGCACTAAATTACTTGTGCTGTCTTTGGAGGAGCTCTCTTGGGTACAGTAATACCCATTGTCCTATGCCATTTTGACTTGCTCCAAAAGCCTTAACTGTCTGCTCACACAGAGTGGGTGTTACATCACCCTAGTTGCTTTGATGAATGCTCTTAGAGCAAGGTTCAATCCAAGAGGGAAAAACAGTAGGAACCATCTGAAAAGCTACATCTAACAGGAAGCCACAATGGCCATCAGCACACCATGGGATAGCAGAGGCAGCCCACCTCCCCAACCCTACACAGGGCTGTGAAGTTTAGATGGGACTCAAAAGCATCTTCTCCCCCTTCTGCAGAAAGCCATGGCAGGGTAATGCAGAAAGCCCCATCAGAGTCTAACTGTGCCACGAGTGGTAAATCCAGGAAAACAGAAGAAACCTGCAGAAACCGGGATACCATCTTTGCACAACAGTTCAGAGAGAATAAAGAATTTCCCAACAGCAAGTCCAAAGTCACTTTGAGGAGCACCCAACAGTGTCCCACTCTCATGCAAAGAGGAGAAGGAGGCTCTGCCAGTATGTATGCCTCAAGAACTGTAATTATCCTGATGTGTTTTAATAAGCATTATATGCAAAATTGTATTTTTATAGACCAAAATAGCTCTCAATCTAATTACAGACATTTGAAGTAGTCAATACTGCTCACTCATTCAGCTCTTAAGCCTGTAGGCCACTAGGCAGTGTGAAATGCACTTGAACTCCTGCTGTGGCTGGAGCCTGTCTTTAACAGCAAGTAAATATCACACAGAAGTTATGGGCGTGACACAGAATTTACTTGTGAAATCTTGTAACCTATTATAAAAGCAAGAGATCAGAACAGATAACAGAAAAGGTCTCTTCTGGCTGCAAAATCTGGTAACCAGCTAATACATATGTTCCCAGTCTATTACCTAAGTAATCCTGTAACTACTGCACACAAGTCCTCCATTATCTGGAATTTCCAAAATAGCCATCCTACACCCCGAGATAATGTCACAATAGCCATTAACACCAAAAGACAAGCTGCAAGTCAGCTGCTTCTTCAGCCTAACAGTCAGCAACAGGCAGAGCCATTAGTAATTAACTAAAAGTCAATGGCTTTTAAAACTCTAAAGAACGCGCATCTCATTTATAACTGGGAAATGCACTTTGATAGTACAAGCCGTAAGTACAAGCCAGCTGTTGGCTGCTGCCGCCCTCCCCCTCGCCCCCCACCTCCTACAAACCATGTGGACCGTAGGACGGTTCCCTACAGAAGTGCTCCGCGCGGCATCAGCACAAGACAGTATCTAACAACACACACTGCCAGCCCGGTCTGAAGCCCGCGGACACGAGTTAGCACCAGTCACAGTCTTCCAGTTTATTTTAATGGGCCTGGACGGGCTATAAATATCCTTGCTAAACCCAGCCACGTCTAATAAATATTTTCTGCTTTCACTGGATCTGTGCTTTTGAAATGGCCAGGTTACTTTGTACAGTCAGAGCTGAGACATTGCTCAGCACACCTCCTGCACGAGTTATCAACAACCCACCTCCAAAGATGTCTGCAACACAGGGTTAAAATTAAGTTCAAAAATGTATTGGTATCGAAACTTCTTTGACATATGCAGGCATTATTACTGAGCAGTTCTGTAATTCTTTACATCTGCAAAGAGCCATGTGATCCCTGGCTATTAAAAGGAAAAGAGAAGGAAAAAAAAAAAAAAAAAAAAAAAAAAAAAAAAAAAAAAAAAGGAAAAAAAAAAAAAAAAAAAAAAG
>NW_008597802.1:0-208 GCF_000691845.1 Merops nubicus | reverse complement strand
AATCTCAGAAATGACCAGGGTTTGTCAAAACTACGTTTCTTGTCTGTTTTGATTTGGAGTTTTCAGGACTCCTCAGGCAGTCCTGAAGGTTATATTGGCTAAAAGAGTCTTCAGCTAGTTCACTGTAACCTGGACATTTTTACTGTTGGTAAGGGGCCGGTGTTTTTTCCTGGGTCTTTGTTTTTTTTTGTTTTATGACAGAGTTAAA
>NW_008597801.1:29282-33829 GCF_000691845.1 Merops nubicus | reverse complement strand
TGTTTTTTTTTTTTTTTTTCTTTATCTGATTGCACATTATCTCTCACATGCATTCTCTCCTTCCTCCCCTCCTTTTTCATAACCCTGTGAACAAACATGCTCTTCCTTTCAAATATCTTTTCCACGACTCCTGTTATTCAGCCTTTTCTATTAAAATTTCATCTAACTTCATTATTTTTTAAATATAAAAGGGAAAAATCTATTCCCTTTCCATTGCACTAATTTATTCCTTGACTGCATGCATGATTCTAAAATGTAGTCCAATTGTGTGAGAGCAAGATGGAAATTCAGCTCGCACATCTCATCTACACCACCTTCTGGGTTTTGTGGCTGGGAAGAGATATTAAATATAGAAATTAGATATCTTCCATAGTTAATCTAGATCAAATTAAAATTTTAATATTGACATTAAATATCTAACATGACATTTAATCAGTATACTAATGGGATCATGTATCAAAATATGAAACAGAAAATAGAAAGTTCAATATTTTCCACCCCATAATCTGACTCTGAGGATCTGTACCATTTTTTGCTTAGATGACTGTAATTCCCTTTGTACAACACACACCGTACCAGAAAAAAAGCAGTTCTAAATTACAGGAAAGCTTGGCTGCAGCCCAGCTGAAGTTCTATTGCTGGGTCTCTTTTGGCATTTACAACACCTGGCACAGGACCCCACTGGCTTAAAAGTGCCCAGGGAGACACTGCGAAAGCAAAACTGCTGCCAGGCCAGCAGCAGGTTTCTGCCTGGCATGAGCTGTTCCATGCTGATTTAAATCCAGATCCCCCAGAGCAGCTATGCTCTGTCGAGGGGCCATACTTTTTGCTTGGATGCTGGTGGTGATTTTTCTTCCACAGATGTGTGCTACAAACAGCATCTTAAAGAACACAGGACCTTATACCACCCCCAGAAGTACTAGAAGCACAGTGACTCTCACCTAGGGAGCTGCCCTTTGTGTCCCCTCCTCTGGATGCTGCTGTGTTTCCTTCACCACCTAAGACATACCTGGACTTTGGGAGCACCTCCTCATTTCATCAAGATCCAGAGGCTTTCAGCTCCTCTTATCCCTACCTGCTCCACAGATGGCGAATAAGCAGACCCCAGGCAGCTGGGCAGAAGGCAGAAGGCTCTGGTGAGCCTGTCATCTCAGGGGCTGAGGGGCTGGAAGTAGCAACTCTCTCTCTACTAGAAGATTCATGCCTCCTCTCCGTCAGCACTCTGCAAGTATTGGTACACAAATCTGAAAACCTCACGTTGTTTCCATACCCCGTTTCCATATATCATCCAGGGCTGCTTCTCACTGCAGTTCAGATAACAGGCATACTTGGGCTCCCTAATTGAGCTGTGTTCCTCGAGATACCAAAGCTCCCAGATTATCTTGTCATAGGATTGCTAATGCCAAGGCCTGCAAAGCTTTCTCTGATGTATATTCCTGTGCCCAGATGTTTTAATAATTTATAAAGTCAGCAAATCACAGTGTTGGCACAGAGATGCTTTAATATTAAGCTGCTGTAAATCTGGACCAGATACATTCTGCTGAGCCCAATGAGAGGCAAATAGCAACAACATGACAAGACAGCTAAAATATTAAGTACATTTAGAAAGATGCTTGAAAACCCAAATATTTAACAATTTATGCATCGCTTCTGAAGATGCTTAAGGAGGATATGATTTGACTGAACACAAAGGTAAGCTATTAATAAGGTCAAAAGTATCTATATGTTTACACAGAGCACAGTGTTATAGAGGAGAGAAAACCCCTCAAGAGGACTCAAGGCACTTCTTTCACAACATGCTATAAAATTGTAAAGTGATTCCTCCCATATACTTGTAGTCCTGTCAAACACACGACACAGGAGACAGAAATGAGAAGAAAGGAAAAAATACAGCTGCATAATTTCACACAATCTTCCCCATAGAGGGAAAATGGCAGTTACAAGCAGTCACCTCTGGGGCAGAACGCAACAGGTTTCAATAGCACAGAGAAATGTTGCATGCATGCTTTGGGATGACCAAAGCTGGGATGACGTTACCAGTGTAACGTAAGAGGCACAGGGCAAAAAGCAGTGCCACAGCTACGTGCTGGGCTTAACTACAGGCATGCTTCGTTACCACCATTGTGAGCTGATTTCAAGCATGTTACTTTTTTCTTCATTTCAGTGGAACATAGAATATGTGAATAAAGAAGACATGGTGTTTATGAGTAAAGAAATATAGCTTTCCAACAAATGGAAACATTTTTTCTAGACCAAAAAATACATAGCTACAGCAATTTTTTTTTTAAAAAAAAAGGGGGGTCAGGTAATATGAAGCACATCACACTGCAGAGTTAGAGTTATTTAAAAATCCCCGCAATTAGAAAAACAGACAATTCACAGTTCAAGAATCACAAGCACAATCTACATCTACTTTCATTTTCACTAAAAAGGCGGCAAGCTGGCATCTCCTATCCACATTGCTAGGATAAGAGCAAAAGCCAGTGGATGTAGACCTCAGAATCCTAGACTCATCATAGAATCATAAAGTAGTTTGGGTTGAAAGGGACCTTAAAGATCATCTATTTCCAACGCCCCCTACCATGTGCAGGGAACGCAGCCCACTAGACCAGGTTGCTCAAAGCTACATCCAATCTGGTTCTTGAACATAGCCAGTGATGGAGCATTCACAGCTTCCCTGGGCAACCTATTCCAGCATCTCACTATCCTCCTAATGAAGAACTTCATCCTAAATTCTAACCTAAATCTACCCTCTTCTAATTTGAAGCCATTACCCCTTGACTGCTACGCTTTTTCTGTACTTCCAACCATAACTTTATATTAATCGTTCTCTAGTTTTCTTCGCTACTGACCTCCTAAAATTAATACTGCCTTCCAGACAGTGGCTTCACCTTAGTCTTTACCCTTTCTTTCCCACAGGATTATACAGCCACTGATATTCCACCAGCAAAACTGAATGGTAACATCCCTTCTTGTTTCTGATGGCTAGGTTTAAAAAAAAAAAAAAAAGAAACCAAACAACCCACAGTAGTTGACTTTGACCTCTAAAATGTGCATTTAAGGTTTCATGTTTGGAATGTCATATTAAAAATTCCCAGCCTGGAGCTCTGAGCAATGCCAGGTGAATATCAGATGAACTGAAAAAGTAGAAAGGTGTTTTATCTAGATTTGCAAGAATCTTCCAACCTATTGCATTGTGCTGCAGCAGCTAATTATAAATTTGCCTTTCAAACAGAAACACATTTAACCTCTAATACTAAAATAACTTATGCGTATTGATGTCAACTTAGCAAGGCAGAAGTTTCCACTGGAGCTTAGAGCATGCTTTGACAGTGTCTCAGCCCAAGATAAACATTGCTTGTAAAAGGCAACATTCCCTATTGGAATCAAAGGATCATTTCTTCTCTAGGATTCAGAGACTACTCCTTCTACACAAATAACAAATATCTATGTCTTTGTCCATCTGTACACAGTGCCAAACCCTACAAAAGGCACAGCCGTAGCCTGCTTTTCTAGTTCAGGCTCTGGCTTGCCTGGCATCAGCAGCATTCCCTTCCCACAGTTATGCAGTGAAGGGCTTAAGGAAGAGCCTCTAAATATCTGCATGCAGAGGGAATTCCCCTACAGGTGCAGTTCTGCCCCTGTCTGCTGTTTGTAAATGCTGATCTCTGTAATGAAGCAGGGGAAGGAGGAGCTTGGCAGCCAGGTTCCTGGGGCGCCTTGCAAGCTTTGGCTGTGGTGTATCTCGCAGTGCCAGTCCTGTGGCTGCCCACACTGACTGCGTGTAAGGGCAAGGCACTCGTGGGCACTGCCTGTGCGGGAGTGGGACTGATGGCTGTTGCTGCAAAGCGTGCAGCTGCTCTTCTCCGCTGTGGTGGGGGGCCCAAAACCTCGCAGTCCTGTCATCAAGGAGCAAATATTTCAGAGGAAATGTTGATTTTATCAACTTGATGTGTATTTTAAAGCTGATTTAAACCAATTTTGTACTCTTGCTTGCTTCTTCCCCTTGTGGTCCAGATCTTGTTTCCATTAAGTTCAATGAAACCTGCATCACTAAATTCAACAGGTTCACTTTGCAATTCTCAAAACTACCACCAGATTTCTGATTGCAAATTGTGGTATCCTGGCTTTGCATTTGATCTTATGCCCTGTCTTGCCCCATCTTAGCAGCTACAGCACCCTGCTATTCCCCTTTTTAGTTCAAGTGATGGATGTTTACATTTTCAAGCTAATCTTTACTCATAGCTGTTGTGCTTTCTGTAGGCAAGAAGTTAGTTAGAAAAGCAGGTGGGAGCTGTACTTCCTGAGAACTATTTTTAAAATTTCATTTAGCCATACAGATAGTTAGACTGGAGGCACACAGAGATGCAATAACATGTATAAAGTATCAGTAATGAAAGTTCAAATTCTGGTTCCCAGATTCCTGCCCAGAGACAAGTGATGAAAAACAGCATTCACAGAGATACTCAGCACTGGGAAAATTCTGCACCCACTCCCTGGTGGCAAGGGACACAGATGCTGGAGAGAAAGAGAGCTGATAAAACATG
>NW_008597801.1:7729-29251 GCF_000691845.1 Merops nubicus | reverse complement strand
CTGTCTTTTTAGAAGAAGTGAACATAAATTAAATGTAAAAATCTTTCAGCGTTTTCCCCTCTTAGGAAAAAGATACTTTCATCTACCAAATGAGCTGCTTCGTAACAACTTGCAGTGACTTCTTGTCATATTAAGCTTGACTCTTGTTTTTTCTTTTAGCAGTTGTTAATGAAAATAATTGTCTGATCAGATTGTTGGATCAAGATGGTAAGAAACAAAAACTCCAAACATGCTTGGTGTTGGCTGCCTTCCTTATCTGCCAAAGATGATGGTACAGGGGAGCCCTGAGCTTTGTTTTATTCTGCTGAGCTGCCTGGGATTTATAGATTACAGCAGTGTTAATGAACTTTATTAGTCAATCCCAAAGCACACTACAAAAAAAAACCCACAAGGAACAACCTCTCCTCCCGGCCTGGGAAAGACTGGGGAAAGCAGATATGTGAGCAACCAGTTTCTGAGGAGAGGAAATCTGATGAATGATGAAAATTCCCTCTTTTTTACACTGCTGCCCTCTGGGAGAGATACACACCTGGCTTTCAAGGTGAAAACTAATGGTGAAGGTAGACGGTTTGCTTTTGTTTAGTTTTGCCTGCATTGCTGCAGAAACACAAAACTTGCCTCCCTAATCAAGTTACATGTTGTCTAACACTCACATTGCCCACAGACTCAGCAGTAAGGTTGGAGAGCTGTATGGCATTTTTATGCTTTCCCCTACATGTGGCCATATGGTTGACCTGATGCCTAGAAAAACTCTGAGATGCCTCCAGGAGATTGTACTTGAAGAAGGAGATTAGAGAAGCCCTGCTGGATTCCCTCATCCTTCCGATGTGAGGGGTACACAATGGAGTAGGTAGCATGGGAAAGCACAGGCTGCCATACCACTCCTGAGAGCCTTTTCATGCACCTGGAACTGGCAACTGGCTGTTAAGGTCAGTTTAACTCAGCACTGCACCCATGAGGTGGCTTGAACCAGGTTTTGATTAGTTTGCCTTGTAGGATCTGTCACCATGTACCTTTTGAATACATCGTTTCTTGTTAGCCTCTGTAGTGCCAAATCTCCAATCATTCCACTCCATCACATGAAGGCCCAGGTGAATTATGCCCTGCACTTAGATTTATTACTTCTCCACTCTTAGTTACAGTTAATCAGGATCCATTGGGGGAGTGCTTTATCAAACATAAGTGTTAGTATTTGCTCACTGAGAAGCCTTAGCTTCTGGATCAGGTTAGGCTAGCTGGTGTCTTCTGGTTTTATCAATGCATCTGTGAAGAAGTTACAGTATCCTTTGCAGGAGGACCACAGAAAGGATGACAAGAAGTGTTGGAAGCAGCAGGAGAATTCCATGGCTTGTAAGGAGTTGGCATGGCTGTGGTTGTTTGTCTGCTCCATGTCAGCGTGCCTCACTAAACACGTATTATTGGTTCCCATCTGGCTGAGGTAGAAGCCAGCAGAAGAGCCACACCATTCAATTTTTGGCAACAAATGATGCCGCGTAAGCAAGGAGGCTTAGAGTATCTGATTAGTCCAAGGAGGTCCTTTCAGAAGCAATTCAGTGTTTTCTGAGTTGTGAAACATTTTAGTGTAATCTAACTTTGTGGCTTTTGTAGCTACAGTCAGAGAAATATGCTTCCCTAGTTACTAAGAAAAAAAACCCAACTACAATTTCTGCTCTGCACATGTTCTGACTGCTTTCTGCTCCTCATTCTTCTGAGCTGATTTGCCCTCACTTTGGTTACATGATAGGTTATCACTTTAATCAGTAGTGAGCAGGAAATTAAAAAAAATATCACCCTAATGTAATTCTTCTCACCACAACTTATGCGATAACACTCGTAACAGGAAATGCTGCCCTGCTTACTGGAGGCCACCATATACTGGTACCACTGGTACCACTCTGCTGGTTTCAGCGCAGACAATACTGAGAATCAGGCCAAGCCAGATACTTCTGTGTCTTTCACTCCTGTAAGAAAAGCAGTAACGAAAGAGAAAGGGAAAGCATTAGAGGTGGGGAAATCCTCTCAAGACCTACTGACCACTAGGGTTAGACATTAAAAAAATCTGGTGCATAATCTGATGAGAAGGATCCACAGGTATTTGTAGATCACAAAGCAAATCATAATGTTATCAGTCCACAGCGTGTTGCAGGGCTTGAAATTCTTACCTAAGGTCAAGTAAAATAAGGTTACTTATAAGTAGGAGTAGTTTGCTTACAAAGTAACTCACTTTGCATCCAGGATATTTCTGACAGTATCAACAAACTGTTCCGGACTCCTGGTTCTCCTCATTCCCTTTTGTTCTTGGTTGTTAGTGAGCACTGTCTTCTCTACAAATCAGCACAGAAGCTCCATCAAACACATTTAATCTGGCCACTGGCCAGAAGAGACTAAATTTCTGCTGGATCCCGGGGTAAGCTTTACTTTGCTTGACTGAAACACTTAAGCCATACTTTAATTTTAGGTATGTAGGAAAGCCATCTTCCTAAAGTGTTCCCTGTAGAGAGGGTGACAAGACACAGAGACAGACAAGCCTGCCAGAGACTAGCTGTCTAAACAGGATCCAGTAACCCCAAGTGTTTTGATTTGGCTTATTTGGCTACCGAGCCAAATAGGTCCAAATTTAGTGGATGGGTTTCATTTGTTGGCAGTGGTACAGCTAATTGCCCGACTTTATACCACAGTATAAAGCAGGGTATCTCCAGACAGTCTGAAAGCAAAGCTAACCCTGTTTTCCTGGATGCAGCCATCTGCTTGGCTATGGACTTGCTTTGAGCTTGCTGTGCTAATGTCATTGGGGTCGGATTGCAGAATACATTGCCAAGTGTTTTGGACACTTCAGCAACACAAAATATTCATAATAATAGGTAGATTCAGCCTTTCTATTTAACTCAATAGACTACAAACTGTGAAGTTGTCTCTGTCTGCATCTGACCAGCAGTTACATGGATAGAGAAAAGAGTCTCAAAATTACTTCATGTTTTGTCTGAGCATAGCAGAGCTATATTTAACTTCTTTTTTTATTTCAGATAACACAAACTTATCCCAGCCAATGCCTGGGAGACCCAGTGATGCAGGTTCAACTGTCCATTTTAGCTGCAGAGCTGCCTTGAGGCTTGTCTGGCCATATCAGCAGCAAGGGCGAGGGCTGGACTGAGGTCATGCTGCTATGCACCCAGGAATGGAAGAAGTAGTGGAAAAGGCATTGTGATGAGTTAATCTTGATGATCCTTTACTATCAGCTGTAAGAGATTTTGAGAAGAGGTGTGCTGCCACTTGAAGGAGCAAGCTCTGCACACCTCAGCCCCTTGCCTTGGCAGAAGCAGAAATCTCATCAAAACTTCCCAACTGTGGAGGCCGTTGCTATTTTGCAGCTATTTTGCTGCCCTGAGCCATTTCTTTCTTTGACTTGACCACAGATAGCCCTATTTTCTCACACACCTGGTTCAGCAATGCAGACTGTGCTATACAGTATGAGGTTCCAGTTTTGCAGCACTTCTTCATCTGACTGATTTTGTCACTGTGTGTGCGCTGAGCCACAAGCTTGGGAAGTGTGGAAAACCCACTTTTCCCTTTCTGTCTTATTTCCTCCTGATGCTTGCATCCTGCAAAACCATGATATAGATGAATCAGGGTGGTACTAAACAGAGAGGTCTGCCAGCAAAGGGTCACATTCAGCAGATGCAGTCTGGTCGCTTTAATGACCTACCACTGAATACAGTAATTGAATGAGACAGATTTTTTTGTATTTGTTCCTTTCACCAATTAATGTTAGTATGACAGCTTTCAGCATAAGTCAGACAGGACCTCGGGGAGGCAGCTAAATGCAGAACACCTTTGAGCATGGAGCTCACTGCAATTGCAGCCCTTAATAAAAACTGTATATTGAAGCACTGCAAGTAATTAGTATTTTCCCCATTGACAATTGCATGAGAGTGGGTATGATAATGAATTCTGTTCCTCATAAAGAGTCAGAAGTACTTCAGAAGTGTATGACTATGCAATCAGACAGACATGCAAGTTCTGGAGGTTGAAAATTTATATATCTTAATTTTCTGCTTCCATCTCTTGTTCCCGTACTCCCTTAGGGGAACAGCTAGCATAAACTCTTAACATCAAACAATCTGTTTGGTCTGTTGATCTGTGCAACATTTGTTTGGAAAACTGTTTGTGTGCCCTACTCACAGTGGATCAATGCCAACCTGTAGTTACATCTCCATGAACAGAACTGCTCACGTTCATACAGAGGCTTAAGTTTCCTGTTCTGTCAAATAGACTGTGTGGGCTTTTAAAAGGACATGAGCTACAAATGCCTCACTAGCAGTCTAATCTATTAATTTTCCTTTTCTACAATTTCTCGCATGTAGTAGCATTATAATCAGTTTCTTCCTGATTCTTCTTAGTTCCTAGTATTACTACTACCCAAATACATACACTCTCCAAAGAATAAATCTGGTCAAGGCACTGAAAAGAAATTGTTTTTTGATCTTTCATCTTCCGGTAAACATAAAGAGATGATGAATTTTCCAAAGTATTTATGCATCAATGAACATAAAATCCAATGGCTGCATTTTGTGCTCCTCAAAACTTCTTCTGAAGAATTAACTTCTTGTGGCCAGGTTCTTATCTTCGCCACTATGAAAACAGCAGATCCAACAGAGTGAAAAGAGCTACTATAGATTTCTTTGCTGTAAAATGCAACCTGAATCACCAATTTCTCTTCGCCTAATTCACACATAAAGCCTGCTCATATCCACAAGACCTCCAAGACTTTACATTATATTACTATTGGATGAATGGCAGGAACAAACATTGTGGCAGGAAATAATTTACTGGGAAAAGAGGATATAGTCAGCATCAAGAGCTTATAGATGTTGTGCCAGGTGATGAAAACCTGTTGAACATTCTGGGAGATTTACTTTTATCTTCTCAGGAGATGATCATGACTTCATGGAAGAAATGTTTTATTTTAAAGACATGAGGAAGGAGATCTCTGCTATCTGGGACACAGTGAAAGCAGAAGTGAAAAAAGAAAGGGAAGACATAATTGAATGTTTCTGACACAATAGAGCAGAACAAAGCAAAATAAAGCAGGCACAAATCACTGTGGATACAGATCGTGCAGGACCAGCAAAACCACTAAGGAACAGATTTTGAACGCTGATCTCCCAGCTTCCAGAAAGCCTCCCACGTTTTATGCAGACTATGTAATTTCTATGTCCTCACCCTAGAACAGGGATATTTTTGAAGCCCAAAAGGATGGATGGATGGATGGATGGATGGATGGATGGATGGATGGATGGATGGATGGAAGAACAGCAAAAGTCTTGATCTCTTCCTGCTGGGCCAGGCTTTGATGGACTGGAACAACCCAGAAGGACATGAAGTGATATGTTCTGCTTAGTGACTGGGCCAAATACTGCTGTTATAGCCACATTAATGTGACTGAATCCATACCCATCATTCTCCTCTTTCTAACACATGCTTTCAAAATCCCCAGGGAAAGCTCTGAGAGGTATCAAAAGGAGATCCCAATGATCAAATCTAAGCAATGTCCTAATAAAGGCCGTAGGAGTAAGGGAAAGGGAAAAGTGTAAAGGGTGTGTTCATTTGTATCTGAGCAAACTGTGATAAAATTCTCTAATGGACATTCCAACAAAGTGGAAAAAAAGTGGCTAGATGAAGTCATTAATATGCACTTCATGCTCATGAAAGTATCTACCTGAGTACAGAGGGAAACAAGACAGACCTTAAGCAGAGGCCAAAGAGAAAGACACAAATTCTATGTGCTGTTTGCAGTATTTCCTTTTGAAAGGTACAATAGCACTTGTGAAAAAGGAAAGCAAATACAAAACTTCCATTTAGAATACTTATTTTATGCATCTTTTTGCATAAAAGTGTGTATTTATATATGTATATCTACATAAATATACACAGAAATATATCTATACATGTATTTATGCACTGCACATGCTTGCACAGAGATGCCACATTTGCTGTCTCTGGCACAGTAGAGCAACCAGAGACAGCCCCACTAAATTCCACCTCTGATGAGTTACCATTTGCAGAAAGTCCTGGAGCAGAAACCTGAAGATCTCCTTACAGCAGCTGGCAGAGAAGAGCCTCTGATGCCCTGCTCACCGCACACCGGTGACAGCTTGCCAAGTGGCAGAGCCCACCAAGCCAAGGGGAGCAGCAGAACTTTCTGCCATGCAAAAAGTGTGCTCACTGAAAGAAAGTTTCCCATCTTCTCCAAAACTGTTAGAATACCTTTCCTAGCAGGCATCTTCAGAGATCATTCTCAGTAAAACATAAGCAATACTGTTAAAGAATAAACAAATAAATAACTCTAAAGAAACAGGAGATGCAGCTGGTCACAGAGGGCAGCCCTCGCAGCCTCCCTCACTTTCTCCACCCAGAGTGTTTCAGACCTGCTCCACTGTTTGAGGCAGACCCAGCAAAATAGGCAACCTTTGTAAACTTCCTTTTTTTTCCCCTGGAGGCTGTTAATTCTGAGTGCAAGGGGGTTTTCTGCTGGGGGAGTTCTTTGATAACATGCCTCACATTTATATTAATTCATTCTCCTCAGGCTGCATGGCAAACTTCTGTCCTTAACTCTTTCCTCAGATTTTGGCCTTAGAGCTTGTGGCTTCCCTGGGGCTCGTCTAGGAGCTCAAGCAGCTTTCCACTTCTCAGTGTGCAGCCTGTGACCCTGTCATTCACAGCTCAGGAGCAACCCTGCTGCCTTCCCATCCCAAAGGATACAGCTTTCAATCATGTGTATCCACCTGAACATAGCTTCAAAACAAAACATTTTTGCCTGTCAAGTGAACATTTCTTCACCATCCTTAAATCTCTTTGGTGCTACGCACACAGGTGAGAGAAGGGACAATGCCTAGCAACATAAGGCTCTGCATTTTCTGTGATTCTAAGTTCTTTTATTACCTTCTCACATGCATAATGCTTACAGGCCTGCAATAAAATTAACTTATCAAGTTCAAATCAAAGCCCATTTGATTCCTCTTTTTTACTTTTTTTTACAATCCTAAAGAGCACTCTTCACTCTGTAGGACAGTTTAGTCCCTTGCTCAGTGCTTCTGTGAGCTCCAAGAAAAACCTGCACTCATCTAGAATGTTCCTAGAGAATATTACCTGTATTTGGCACCGCATTTCACAGGTGAAGGAGTTATAAAACACACCCAAAAAAAAGCAGTGCTTTGGTCACTGACAAAACAAACACATTCAACTTTTTATTTTTGCCAGAGTCAATGTTCTGTCCCAGACAATGGTCATATTTCTGTGAATATTAGGGGTGAAAAAAAAAAGGAGACTATGTTTTTTATGTTTTCTAGTAGTACAGTCTTGCTACTTATTCTATAGAATTTTTTCAGCTTCCCATCAGAAAAATCACTTCCTGCCAGACTCTCAAGCATTATTCTGTATAGAGTTGCCCATACAAGTTCTGGTCTCATCATTTCTTAGGCACCTTGCAGAGCCCAAGACACTTTCTTCAGGGAGCAATGAATGAATGCCTATTGAAACATGATTTTCTGTTCCACTTTCCAGAAGGAAACACAACAGTCTTCAGTACAAGGGAGGAAATTCTTGCCAGCAAATGAGGTTTCTGGGCAGCAGCAAACATGAGTCATTGCTAAGGCTTACAAGAGACAAAGCCACAGGCTGCTGGATACCACTGTATTTATGAAAATCCAGACTAACTCAACTGTATAGTGGAAAATTCAGCTTCCTCAATTTTTACAAAGGCATCAATCACTCTCTGACAAGTTCCCTGTATTCATGCAACCCAGACAGCATTGCCTTTTTCTACAGCTTTATCATACCCCTACCCATTTCTGCTACCGGTTTTACTAACTTGGCAACCTTTGGTCCTTCCCAGAACAACTCCATTCTGATCTTCCAGTTATTTTCTTGCAGATAGTGGCTTGCCTGAATCTCACTCATGTCTCCCAGCTAGAAATTTTTCTTATTCCCCTGGCTACCCAGTTAAGCACAGCCTTATTTCCCACCATTGAATTGCTTTTAGTGGGACAGTGTTAATGGGTCAATGGTTAGCTGATGCGAGCAGCACCTTCCTTGCAATTTGACTGCCACCAATGATCACACTTTCTATTTGGTGCATTACAAAGCATGTAACTTACTGTCACGACCAGAGAATCACTGACAACAGGACACCAGATTGCTTTTAAGAACTATCTCTGTGAAAAACATGAAGTATATAATTCATCCTCAACTAGTGAACGGGTTTCTGTGTTCGGAAAGAGGAGGGGAGTTGCTGCAAATGTAAAGAATTAAATGCTCATGTCGTTTGACATAAATCTTCTTAGTGATTATAGATGTGTATGACTAGCTGACCCATATTACAGCACACGGTTCTAATTTTAATGCAATTTTTCATTAAATTAATCATATCTTTCTGGTTCATTTGTTGGAAGTCCTAATTGACATGGATTGGATTGTGCATAATGGGAAGATTTTCCTAGGTCACTAGTTGTCTCTGCAAATAACAGTGTCCTGATACTCTACCGCAATATCTTAATAGCTTTTGTATGAAACAAATGGATATTAAAAGCTAGAGCTTAACGTTTGCTAGCGCAACAGCTAATGCAAATGGAATCACATCTCGCTCGCAGCACCCAGGGCTTGTCTACACAAAATCTCCACTATAACAGTGATTTTGCCACTGAGTAAGGCAAGCTGCACGAATCTTGCTCTCCTGACACCACTGCACCCTGGTCAGAGACTCTCATACTGTATCAGCATTTGAACCACATGTGTCCTAGGAATAACCAAATACCACAACAATACTGGGTGGGACCTCAGTAGGTTTCATCTCTTTCCCGTGAGATGTTGCACACCTCTCCAACTAAAGAAGACACAGCAGACCTGTTCAGGTGAGAAAAATAAAAGACATTAGCCCTTGTGCTCATAAAGGATCCCATCTTTTTCACATAGGATTGCATATTAAGCCCTAATGTAAACCCCAGAGACCAGAAAATTAAGAGAGGTTGAGCTCAATGCTCTAACTGTGGTGGAAAAGCAAAAAAAAACCAAAACCCTTTATATGAATTACAGATTTGTCCATGTGGTTATAATTTTTATGTTTTTGCTTAGTGAATGGCACATTATTATTGTGGTTGAGGAAATCTGCTGTGGGGCAAGTAGGTTACTCTGAACTTCTGTAGGTAGAAAAAGTGTAATGTCTTAAGTCCGTGGAGGCAGAGGAGGAAAAAAGGTTTCCACCAGAGCCGAGGAGATCTGCCAAGGCAGCAGACTGAGCTCTCCCAGGGCCTGGCCCAGGCAGGGCAAAGCTGCAGCAAGCCAGACCCATGGGAGCATAACACAGGACCTGGCACAACAAGCCCCTCCAAATTCAAGCAGCCTGGCCAATCCACCCTTTTCCTTCATTTCACTCCACCTGTAAACACAGCTCTGAGTAGATGGGTGAATGATGGTGTCCTGGGTTTGGCCAGGTGGATATATTCATTGATATTTCAGGTGAGCCTTAAAATTTTCCTTAAGTCAACACTCATGACTGATGCAGTAGCTAGATCATACAGTGCACAGGGAAACCACAGGCCAAATGATGAAATTTCAGTTTTCCTTAAAAAAAAAATACCACAAAAAGGACAACCCCATACAAACCACCAAAGCAACTGACACACACGTGGCCACCTTACTGCCCCTCTCCCATCTGGCAGGGAAGCTGCTACAAGAACTTTTTTCCCCATTTGCTACAAACTTTGTGGTTACAGACCTTCATGAATTGTTTTGAAAACCACACTGGTGCTTTGTCACATGTGTGTTTGTGCAAGTCACATGCTCACCACTCAGAGGTGGTGCCTTGGGTGTCCTCTTCCACGGTTTTTCATCCTTTATGACGCACTGTCACACACAAAAGCAAAGGCAATGATTTTGTTAAAAGAAAGGCTGGGCTTCTGCATTGCTTATATCACTGACTCCCTGTTTTGAAGGTCACTGTCTGAAGAGATGACTAGATGAGATTTAGGTATCAAAGATCCTCCCAGAGCTCTCACGAACTATCAACACAGAATAAAAATCATCCCTGCAACACAGAGCATGTAAGTAACCTTCACTATTTGACTTTGCCATAAGGCTGAGCCTAAAACAATCTTTCAGTGGCATTTTCAGGTCAGTGACATGAGCTTTGGGAAGGCATGGTTAAGTACCTTTTCCTCAAGTGGTTCTGTACAAAATAGGACACTTTGTTTTTTAGGGAGTTTTCCTAATAGCTTTTCATATCAAGGCTGTCTAAGATGAAAAGAGAAGTGGAGCATTAGGCTTGGTAAGTCAGTAAATTGCCTCATGATGCTTTTGTCTTACTGCTGCTATAGAAGCCAAAAAACTAATTGAATTATAATTTTTTTTTTCTTTACTGCAAATTCTGTTTGCACCTTGTGATTATGCAAACTGCTCTGAATGCTGTATGTCACAGCTACTCCATCATGTGAAATTCACAGAAGCATCATACACAAGACTTGCTAGTAATTTTCAGGAACTAAAACTTTCTGATATTTTTCACTTCTCTTTACTATTTATCCGGGGCACTCGCCTCCTGCATTTGGGAAGTAGTTTTTCCAAGACTTGTTTTCAGCCCAGCTGCACTAGTTCCTGGCCCAGTGCAACTGCCTGAACTTCATGGCTGCATGCTTTCCAGCAGCTAACTTCACAGCATGAGGCACTGCTTGTTATCTGCAAACACAAACCATACATTTTATTAAACAGTAAGACACATGTTCTATCAACTTGAAAGACAGCACTCTATTCCTGTCCAAGAGTCTTAAGCAGTTTTCTTACATGGCAAAAGGCAGTACTGAAGAAAATTAAGTCAGAAGAGCTCAAGGAACCTACCCCAATATGGATATAACATGCCAAATCTATTTGCTGCAGGGGTAGGAGAGGTATGCAAATGGTGGCTATGTTGAAATGGAATAATAATACCAACAAAGGTAAAAAGAATTAAAACAGATCTTTAAAATCAAGAGGAAAGATGATAATCTAGGAACACTAGGGAAATCCTCTTTTAGGGTGGAAATTTTACTAAATTTATCTAAGCTTCAGCAAGGGTTTGGTTGTGTGCAGATATGAACTTTTACATTCAAAGACAGAGGAATATAACGATGGTGCCAGACCAGTTATTTATTATCTTAATTAATAATATACTTTACTTTGTATCACATAACTGTCTATGATTACACCATCTTAGTAAGATAAAAATTATGTTTGCTGGGAACCTGGTACTCAAGCTGCTGCATCCTACCACTTATGCAGAGCCCAGATTCTGGTCTGTTATTCACCTTTGACATTTTCTGGTTGTCATTTGTTAGCCTAACATAAAATTGATCTAGGTTCCCTGTAAGGTTTATTCATATGTGCTAAAATACTGTTCTACCTCTAACAGTTAGCATGTATTAATCTCTATCTTGTTTTGTAATAACTGCCATGCCTAGGCCTCATAAAAGGGTGGGGATTAAATGACAGCTCTTACCCTGGAGCTCCACAGTCATGGCACTCTGAAAACAAGGCATTCTGATGCTGTTAGCAAATAGAAACATAGCCTGTACTGGAAAGGAAGGGATACCTTCGATTCAAAGGGATTGCTTTGCCATTGCCAACTAGGATGGTTCAGAGACCCTTGCACTGTAAAAAGCCCACTGCTTTTTTTTTGGTGCTGCAATAGCAGCATCGCATTTCTTCAGGCACTTTGTTTTTCTCAATAAATTGTAAGCCACAGCCTTGTGATTTCTCTATTATCTATCCTAAATTGCTCCTCATTGTTCCAATGGACTATAACACTTCCCTCCTCATCTCCTCTGGAAAAAATTGTGTGTTACAGTTACAACCACTGTCCATTACAACCCTTAGGAAAAATAATGATATCCCTGCTCCTCCAAGTGTGTTAAGCAAATGCAGGAATTTCACAGGCCTCCTCCTTCTTCCCTTGTGTAGTACATATGTTTCATTCTTACTGTTGGCCCCGAAGGGAAGCCTAAAGAAATATAAAATGAACCTGGATTATAGGCAGAAATATGACAGGCCCCTGTCATTGCCACACATGTCTACAGGAGAACAGAACGGATTCCTCAATCAAAGAGCGTGTCCTTCATGAGAGGAGGAGCTGTAGCTTCTAGCCTCTAAAATCACAGATAACTATAAGTGCATGTGAGTAAGCTGAGATTAAGCTAATATAGAATGATACTAAGCAAATCACCATCAGAAAATTGCTTTGGCCATAAATTCATTCTCTAAAGATGGTCTCTACGATCTGCCTGCGCAGTGCAGTTGTAGCAGGATTTAACACATTCATGTTCTTACTTGCACTTCTCAACAGACCTCATGCTCCCAAGTTCTGCTGGCCCTAGATTCTGAGGCATAAAATTATGTTTATTCTAGATGAGCTCTGCCTTATTTGAAGTCTGCTGCTCAGCTGCTCCATCTTTACAAGCAGCACAGGAACTGCTCTGCAGGCTTCTTGGTCATTGCAAGACAATTATGTAGGCTAGAAAGGAAAGATGCACAAAATAAACAGTAGACAGGTCAGCTAAGGACATGAAGCCCCAAACAGTATCTATGAGATCACAGAGAAAACACACACACATAAATACACACATTCATCTATTTATACTCATCTATATTAACTGGCAGAAAATACTGAGCAGAGTTTTTTTTTCTTTAATAATGAGGGAGGAAGACAGTATAAAGCAGTCAGAAAAGAATCCTCAGGGTGACCTTCTGGGCTGATGTATGCTGCAGACATTCCCAAAGCTGATGGAGACAGCATGATTAATTTTCATAAATTATTGAACCAAAACCAATTTTCAGCATCTACAAATAAATACCACATTGCTAACTGTTGCATTATTCACCATACACGGGATGATTGAAGAATCTGTGTGCCAAGCAGAGAGTCAAATGTTTATTCATGGCAGAGAGGTAACAGGGTCATACATACATGTACACAGAGACACAAGGTGTGTGCAGGTGCCTAACTTCCCAATAGAGGTACCACATTTGTTTATTATTTAGTTTTTTTTGCGAGAATAATTTACACTTTTACTAAGTCTCAGAATTTCAGCACATAGTCTGGACACTGCAGTTTTGTGTGTGCCAGGTGGGTGGCCAAGTCAAAGTCTTGGCTGTTATTCATATTTATTTATTGTTTATTTTAGACCATAAGTTTGAAGAATATGTCAAGGAGGTATTCCTTTCCCCAGTCAAAAACTGTATACACCTTGGTAATTCATTCTTCTTCAGTTTACCAGGACAACTTATATTGCAGACAGGCCGGAGAGTAGAATTTACTCAGCTACAAATGCAGAAGAGTGCCATACAGGACAAGCCAAGAACAAAATATGAGAAAAGGAGCCAGAAAAAAGATAAATATAATTTGGAGAGGATTTGATGAGTATGTACATAAAATAAAATTATTAATATTTGGTCAACCCCTTCTTGAGATGTTTGCATAACATTCATTAGCACTTCTGTTCTTCACATTTTGCAAACAGAAACTATTATTGTCCAATAGTGTGCTGCCTATTACAATCTCAGAGAAACAAGATGTATTTTCACTGAGAAACTGGGAAAATCTTTCACCTGAAAACCTGAGTTTTTCATCTTCAAGCAACAACAAAACCAAGGGGAATCTTTAAAACTTAAATTTTTCTAGGTAAAGTCAATATGATTGCAGAAGAAAGAACTTAATCAGAAGTCCATTATTCTGTAGAACAGCAGTTTCAGCAGATTATTTTCTGAAAAGTTTACTTGTAAATTCCTCAAAGCCTTGTAGTAATGCAATACCAAGCTCAGAACTTTGCTTCAAATCAAAATATAATTAGCATCCATCTGACATTATTTGAATGGCTTTATCATAGCAGGAACCAAGTAAAACTAATTTCTTCATGCTTATCAACTTTTTTTTTTTTTCCCCAGATATATTCTGCACCTGTGATGTCTTGTCTTTTCTTCCTTATAGTATCACTCATGCTCTGCTCTCTACTTTCGGTTACTTGCAATATCAAAGCCACCAAAATTCAGAGGCTTCCTGAATTTACACTTTTGTATAGACATGGGAAGGAACAGAGACAGAAGCAACACAACTTAAATGGTAACTCAGGAACACAATAAAGCCAGTCCAGTATATACAAACTGGCATTATTTTGGTTATATTCAGGAATTGATGTTCCTCTGCATCCAGGAAAAAGGTAAGACCCTAGGCACGTGTTTAAGGCATTGGCCTTGGTGAAAAATTGGAGATCATCATAGACAGTCTGATCTTTCAAAGCAATAAAAATAATGACAAAAACTGAAACAACAAAATGCATATTGGGGAAAAAAAAAAAAAAGGCCTTCAAGCCATCCAGATCTTATATGTATCCTGCAATAACACACAGACACTCCCTCTCTGTCTCTTCCCAGCCCTTGTTTTTGCCCCATGGTGATGCCACACATCCCTCACAAGCCCCAGCCTCCCCAGCTGGCTCCACAGGCCTCCCCCTGCTTCCATCAATAAGGGAGGGCTGCAAACCTCCCTGCTCCCTAGTCTTGGGCCTGGCATGGCTGTGTCCTGGGGGAACGTCCCTTCCTGCCTCCCTCCCATGAACTGACTGCAGCAGCTGGTCCTCCAGCTCTGCCACCAGTCCCAGAAGACACTGTTGTCTTCATGTAGCAGCCCTGCTCCCAGAGTTAGTATCTGTGAACCATTTTTTCCCCCCCAGTTCAACAATGAAACAAACATTTAATAAACGCAGGGTAATGCAGTTTGTCCACAGGGACAAACCAGTTGACTGGCCCAATGCAGATGCAGGACCACTGTCCACTTGCTACGGACAAGAAAACCCATTTCAGAGTCATTAAATATTTAACATACTTGCCAGCAGAAGTGTAAAACTCATTTGCCACGGAGGCCATTACTGACACTGGAAAACAAGCAAAAAACCAAGCTCAGTTGATGCAGCCACAGAGGGAAGGGATCAGTCTCTCAATGTTGAGAGCACAGGCACATACTCCTGAGATGACAGCCAGAATTACTAGCAGAAATTATATTTTACTTCCATGACTCACCCACACTTCAACCATTTCTCTTTCCTCCTAATATTTAATTAAACTTTAATCTTTCTCTGAGGGGGTCCCGCGCAGAGCCTGGCAAGCTGGAGTTTAAAACTCTGTTTCAGGAAATGGAAAAAAAAGTTTCTGAAACAGGAAAAGCTGCTTTGCAACTGGCAAGAATCTGACTTTTCAGAAAGCCTTTCAGTAAGCCCCATCTATAATTTTTAAAGGAACCTGGTGGTGAGAATGGGATTCCTGTGGAGGCAAAGAATATTGAGCAGAAACACTTTGAGGTCTGAAGTGGGATTATGATAGGAGAAAGAGAGGTTATCTTACACCAAGGAGCATTCAAGGTGTGACTGTGCAGCAGCAGCGCCTCTTCATTAACTTCAGTTGCAGATATTGCTTTTCAGTGGTGTATGACCCACTAAAAACTTCAGCCTGGCTTTTGGACTGAGTTTGCATCACTGGCTGTTAACTCTCCCTCAGCTTATAGATGCAGACTCTGAGTAAGTGTATTGGTACAGAAGGCTGTAGCATAAAACCTCACATACAGCACGCTATTGCTGCAGGACCAGCAATCAAAAGTGGCAGCTGCAGACTTTTCCCACATAGCCAAGCTGGGACTGTCATTAGCTGTGGCTGACACCTGAGCCCTGACACGTCAAGTCCCAGGGCTGACAGTTAACACTTTAGATCACAAGGTCGGCCATCAGGTTCCCTGATCTCAGATCTTTGGGCCTTTATGTTGACATGTCTGTACTGGTGTCATACTGTTGATTAGGCTTATGGCTTGTTACTGATGCAGCTGCCTGCGAATGTGCTATGCAGATGATCTTTCCCTTCACTGCTTATTCTCCTTCTTAACATAAATAAGCTATGTAAATATGAGCACTGTTAAACGAGTGTAATTTACCTTACTAGTAGGGCTTGCACTGTTTCAACAAGAGCAGAAAAAGTAAAGCTAGCTACTTTTACATGTAGACCACCATCACTGGTACCAATAAATGCAAGGGCCTGTTTTGTTTTGTTCATAATGGTCAATATGAGCAAATCCCATTCCCATTTGAATTTAACTGTATTTTTCCTTAAGTCGATTCTATAATTTAATCTGCAGCCTCGATCAAGTGCATCCTGCCTTCTGCATAGTACAGACCATGAAAAATCAGAGTAATTCTCACATCAAGTCCTGAAGTTACAGCTAAACTACCGATAGCGTGAAATGACACAGGATCAAACATACGCTTTGGAAATTTGTTCCAAAGGGAAATTCCTTTGTTGAAAAAGAGTTATAATTTGAATTTTATTGTTAGTGTCTGCCATCATGTTCCAGTCACTAGACCTCCATTACATTTCTGTCTCCTAGATTAAGCAATACTGTAGTAGCTGATTTGTTAATTTTCTCCATTTACGGCTCAAGATCAAGTTGCTTCTTTGCTTGAGGGTAAAAAAAGACAGGTATCTCCATTTATCAGAACCACTGACACAAGTTCTTTTTGGCTGCTTTCCCTTCCCTCTGAGGGTTATTTTACTTTTATCTGGTCAAGCAACTCAACCATAACTCATTTTCCATAAACATTCAGCACATGGTCCATTTGCATCATCTGGGTCAACTGCAGCAAGGAACAATGGCCCGGTTGTGCCTTCCAGGACTCCTCAGCAAGCAGACACATATGGATTTGCTTTTCTGGACATATCACAAAATTAAGAACATGATCAAATAGTTGATCATAACAATAGACTCCACAGAAAACAGAAATAGAAGGATTTTTTCAGGAGCATCTACCCAGCAGCCAGAGGAGGAGAATGAATCCACTCTTAAAAAAACATTCAGGACAAGTTTGTTGTGAAGCAATGTAATCATCCGGGTGTGGATTCAGTAGCTACACAAACCCCCCCCAGGTTTGACGTTCCAGTCTTCAAACACACTTCTATCCCAGCCTTGGAGACAAGAGAAGCTGCTGGGTGCCCTACCCTTTGACTATACAGTCTTCAGGACAGAACCACTTTCTGACTCAGTGCAAAACCAGTCAAATCTTAACTGAACTGTCTGAGCAGGCAATTCCCTCATCCCTGTGCCTTGACTGGGTGGACTAACATGATCTTCTCACCAGTCTTGCCAGCTAACCCAGCCTTGGACATTCAGTTAAATTAACTGCAAACAAAAGAGGATGCAGGGCCTCTCCCCTTGAAGCCCAGCAGTCACTGTGCTTCCTGGAGCACAAAGGTTTACTGCCTCACCATGCCTCAGTCAGAGAAGGTGGCACCAGCCACAAGGAGAATAGATATTCAGAGCCACCTCTTTCAGATACTGTTCAAAGTGCTAGTTGTTTAACCAGAAACAGTTCAGGTTAATTTTAAACTGTCTGTGAGCAACACCCAAGCTTCATGCTACCATCAGCTGACCTGGTAATTGTGGAAAGTTCTAAGGCAGCTGAAACCCTTCTCATATCATGTTCATGTCACCCTGCATCTCAGCTGGGCATGAACATCATGCAGAACTCAGCAGTTCAGCTGCTAAGAAAATTGAAGTAGATTTGAAAAAAAATCCATCAAAAAAAATCCAGCCAAGCAAAAATGGTTGAATTAGGACAGCAGGGAAAACTGTTTTAATGGAATGGTGGCCAAATACTCCTGGATTAAGCGAGTTCCTGCTGCAGGTTAAAGTAGCTCATGGAGTGCAACACATTTCCGTAACACAACCCAAACCTCCACTTTATACATCTGGTTGTCTGAAAGGAGCATCTCTGCATGCCTGAGTCCGAGTGTTTTTTCATGTTGGGCTCGACTGAAGCTCAGCCCTTTCTCCACTTTTTACTAAGGCTGCAATATTGAAGCTCATTTTCTGTCACTTTTATCATCTACTCCAACAGCCTTTAAATACTGGTGGGTATAATCACTGTCCGAAGGGTTATTTCTAGAGTGGTGGGACAGAGGCCACCTCTTGTATTCCCTGCCTGGTGACTGCAGTGAGCAGTGCCTCGCTGCAGGGAAGGCACAGCCTCCCAGGCACTGGGGAAGGTGGCAATGGTGTCACAGAGCCAGCAGCAGCAGCTCTGTAGCATGCATGTCTGTCCAGCAACTGAAGTGAAAGCAGCTCATTCATGTAGACTGAAAAACTTCCAGGTAAGTGCCCTGGGTAATTTTTTTTTAACATCTTCGCCTCTTGCTTTTCTGATTTATTAAATACCTCTGGTTTGTGAAACTGAATACAACGCTACCCACTTAATGACTATAGAAAAGCAAAATGCTATGGCTACTTACTTTTAGGATGACTCGGTTCTTCATGTCTTTGGCTTTTTATGGCTTCATGACTTCAGAGCCCGATTTGGCTGCCTCAATTTCAAATGAAGACAAGGCATGTAGTACAAGAAGATATACTGTGTCTGCTCCCAAAATACACGTACGGAGATTTTAAATAAATCATAATTTAAGAAAGCCAGAAGAGAGAATTCCACGATTCTTCAGCTAATGAAAACAGGACAGATAATACAATTAGCTGCCTGGTCTTGAAAATTATAATGGTCTCTAATGAAATGAAACAGAGTGTTTGCTCTGCCAGCTGAGTGGGCTGACTCCTGCCCCACCTCCATCCCTGGGAGACTGTGTTGTCTGATCACTTGCAAGCTGATGGCCAGATATTTTTCTGGTTCTGCTCTACCTTATAGGAAGTCTGGAATCTGAGGTGTGGCATAGAAATAAACCATCTAAACCTGATCATGGTTTCAGCAGGTACAGCTCTGTTCTACAAAGAGAGACAAAGCTTTATCAGCTGCAGGCATTCACATCACAGTTGAGCAAAAGCTGCAAAATGAGAGTGCATTTTTAAGAACATTATTAGCAATAGGAAAGTCAGAGAAGTGACGCTCCAACTGGCTGCGACAACAGCTACATGTATTTTATCCCTGATCACTCCCAGCATCGTATGTTTTTTCAATTACTTGAAATTACTCTTCCAAACTGATCTTTTTCTTGGTGATCTACATAGTTTTACTCTTTTGGATGCGTCTGCTTGACATAGTTTTTTTATATATAGCCTGTACCAGGCAGAATTCAAGAAAAGGAAAAAGTAAAGTTTGGCATAGAAACAAAAAATGCCTTTGATAATTTTTCCTTGAAGTACAAGAGTAGCAAAATATGGGTAATCTCCTAGTCATGGAAGCTCATAACTGTTGTACGAGCTCAGGCTCAGGGTGGCTGAGCACATAGAAATGTCCCAGTAAAGCCAATTAAATGGAAAACCAGCCATGCCACATGCTGTTCCTATTAAGAGCCCTTAGATCTGCTATAGGACAGAAAGCAAGTTCTGGACTCCAACGCAGCTTAGAGTAAATGAGAGCTAAGTGATGAAATGCAATTGATATAGCAATCTAAAGACCATAAAGAAGCTGGGTCTGCTGTATTAAAAGGTAAGAAAGAACCACAGGAAACAAAAGCAAGCCCAACATTTCTTGGAGAAATATACACTGATGCCTTCAATTCTGCCAATTCAGACCTCTGCAGGAGTACTATTTCTCAGCTAACTGAAAGGTCTTGCCCCTCATCTACAGCTAATTTTTCCATGCGTGAGACAAAAGCGCACATATCACCTGTATTTTCGTCCTACTTCTTATGGCCCCTGGGAATTCAGTGCTAAAATATTTGCATGTAGTTTTTTGCAATTGTATGATTTTCAGTTCCTATTACGTTTATGAATAAATGGTGACTGGAACATCAACAGTATAAGATATTGTTATTCTTATTTCTCAGCTGTTACGCTGTGGTAGTAAAGTCACCTGGAGCTCCTCTGTATGCTCTCTAATTTTATCTTTGCCTCAGGTAAAGGTTAGACTCGCCATCTTTTCCGTCTCTCTCAGGCAGAGGAGAGGGGCTCAGCAATAGAAAAGCTGCTGCCTTTAATTAAATCACAATGAAGTCTCTAATTGTAGCCCAGGGAAGATTTTTTTTAAATAAACTCATATGTGTTATAGAAAACAAGTGAGATGCAAGGTGGAAGTCAGTCACCAGTTTTTCAAATTAGCTTGTCTTTAAGTCAGTTTCTACAAATAACACAGGAAGCATCATTAAAAAACACTGACATGCCTTGAGCAAAAAAGCCAGAGGGTCCTTCTGCCCTCTCTCAGGCAACTAGCAGTCTCCTGAATCTTTCTGTGACCCCCTAGTCAAACCGCAGCAAATAGTCAGGACTTTTCCAGAGCATCTGTTTTTCATAAGAAGAGAAACTGGTAAAAGCTCCAGGCATTTTTTTCCTAAATCATCTCTGTTTTCAAAATTTACTAACTCAAGTCTAGCTTACCTCGATCAGAGATGGCAGCAGCAACCAATCTATGTGCAGGTATTTCCACTTCAGCAAATTTCTGCTAAGACACATATGTGGCAGCTCTGTAGCAAGAGAACATATTGTCCCTGTCTCCCTTTAAAATATATCATCTGGCCCCTTCCTGTCTGCCTAAACTGACCCTGGCTGAACACCAGGTGCCTTCCTTAACTGGACAAGAGATAGAAAATATAATGAAAGTCTTGTGAGTTGAGGTAAGGACAGGGAGAGGCAACTCAGCAACTACCACCATGGGCAAAACAGATTCACCTTGTGGAAATTACTTTAATTTATTACCAATCAAATCAGAGTAGGATCATGAGAAAAAAAAAATAATTAAAAAAAACACCAACCCCCCCCCCAATCCCTCCCTTCTTTCTGGGTTTCACTTTACTCCCAGTTTTCTCTGTCTTCTTCCTCCAGCAGCACAGGGAATGGGGAATGAGGGTTTCAATCAGTTCATTACATATTATTTCTGCTGTTCATCCCTCCTCAGAGGGAGTACTCCCCACACTCTCCCCCTGCTCCAGTGTGGGGCCTCTCCCATAGGAGACAGTCCTTCACAATTTCTCCAATGTGAGCCCTTCGCACAGGCTGCAGTTCTTCACAAACTGCACCAGTGTGAGTCCCTTCCATAGCTTGCAGTCCTTCAGGAACAGATTGCTCCAACTTGGCTCCCCCACAGGGTCACAAGTCCTGCCAGCAAACCTGCTTCAGCATCGGCTCCTCTTTTCAGGAGTCCACATGTCCTGCCAGGAACCTGCTCCAGCACCTGCATCCTCTGGCATCACAGCTTCCTTCAGGGATCCACCTGCTCCAGCACAAGGCCCTCCATGGATAGGTATCTGCTTCACCATGGACCTCTATGGACTGGATGGGCACAGCCTGCCTCACCATAGCCTTCAGAGGAATTTCTGTCTCTGGAGAGATACCTGGAGCCCATCCTCCCTCTTTGACCCTGTTGTCTGTGGAGCTGTTTGTCTCACATGTTCTCACTCCTCTCCTCTAGCTGCTATTGCAATTTTCTCCTTCTTAACCATGTTATCACAGAGGTGCTGCCACTGTTGCTGGTGGGCTCAGCCTTGGCCAGTGGCAGGGTTGTGTTTCCACGTGCACGGGATTTATCC
>NW_008597801.1:0-7698 GCF_000691845.1 Merops nubicus | reverse complement strand
AATTAGCTCTTTCAGACATGGGGGAAGCTTCTGGCAGCTTCTCACAGAAGCAACCCCTGTATTGCTATCAAAACCTTGCAAGGTTTGTTTGGTACTAAATGTAGCTTGCTTGCAGGGTACAAAACGTACTGTCTCACTCAAAAAAATGCCTTGTTCAAAGTTTCATGGCTTTTGCTTTCTCCCTTTTCTAAGAAGTATTGATACTATAAAGATTTGTATACTTTAGTCAAAGTAAAATCAAAGAGCCTAATAGTTCAGAAAAAAACAGGACCAGGATAGAGTATTCAGCTAACAGCTTGAAATAACAAACAACACTGGGGTAAGTTCAGAACAGATTTACCGTATCCTACTACAGATCACACTGTGCTAAGTGTAATTTCTCTGTGACAAGGAAGTTCTGTAAAAAACACCAAGAAGAAACAGCTATTATACCTGAACTAGAGATCTAGATCAAGATCACACTGTAAACACACCCTGGTGTGCTGCAAATTCTCCACATTTGCTGACCAAATACTGGTTTTCTCAAGTTTATACATTCTGATTCAGATGCCACAGTAATGACATAAGCAGCCCTAGAAATGCTCAACAGGCCAAGTCTGTTTTAATTACTATTACAGATTAGGTGTCTAACTTCCAGTCTTTCCTTTCACATCCTTTTATTCCAATGTCAAAGAAAATACATAGTGAGGCATTTATGTTTGTATATACTCTCATCTTGACTCTATGTCCAGCCTAATAAATTAATTAGTGAGACAAGTTGTATGAATGTTGTCTCCATGTCTCTTTTGTTAAAGCTCATTATTTCCTTTTCTTCCTCACTTAACTTTTCCATGTTAGAACATGTTCAACATTTTTTAAGTTTTCAGCCACTAACAAAATCATGAGCTGGACCCATACACGAGTGCTGACAGGAGCAGCACTAGCTCCCCATCCACCCATCCTTCCTGAATGGGGAAATCAGGTTAACTGATAGTCCACATGCTCCCGGTGGCCAGCACAGGGCAAGGAGGGTGGAAGAAAGCCAGCATGAGGCTTCGTAAGCAGAAGGAATTAATACATGCAAATGTAAGCACATTTCAAGTTTGTGAAATGACTTACAAGAGCAATCTTTTTCAGAAGCGAGGAAGTGGAAGAGAGGAAGAGGAAAGGGGTGTGTGAGCTTTACTAAGGAGAAAAAAAAGAAATCCCCGTGAGAGCAGAATGGCAGATAAGTGCCTATAATCTAAGTTCCAGCCCAAATAAAACTTCTTATTTCCTTTGCCATGAACCAGGCTCAGCTGCTTTTCTCACAGAGAAAAAAAGGTGTTTGTGGATTATGCCTCAGGCCCATTTTCAGCAAAGAAAGATCTACCTGTCTAAAGAACAAAGATGATGAACTCAAGGGTAAACAATGAATCTGTTACCTGCTCTTATAGTCTAATCACTCAGCTACAGCAATCTAGGCAGTGGTACAGCATCTAGGCTTTGGTATAGCATCTACATTGCTGGATGCAAAGTTGAGTAACAGCAAGAAAATTGTTCAAAAAGTTAGGCAACTTGTATTCTAGCTATTCTTTTCCCTGGAAATATTGGAAAATGTCCCAGCTCAATCCAGTCATAAGCAGGAGGCTGGGCTAGATGGTCTCCCAACCTGAATGGTCCTATTATTTTTGTGAATTATCTTTCTGCAAGCCTGAATAGCCTTTAAAGTTACCTACAAAAAGCAGAAACACCTATAATTCATTAGAGAACCAGCACTTCATAGAGCTGCAGCTGTGTCTGCACAAGTTGTACTTCCCAAGCTAGCAAATGTACCACTGTAATGAGTGATGCTGCTTACACTGTGCCATCTCTGCATCCATTTTTTTCACTATCTATGAAGCATGATCTGCCTCATTTCAAACTGGTTAAATTACAGGTATCATTCCACAGAATTCAACTGAAGTAGCACAAAGTTGCATGTTGATTGAAATTATTTACTTTGTTAAGTTTAATGCGCTGGTGGATTATTTTTATAAAATGGTGGTAGAGGAAACCACTCTAATCACAAACGGGGATGTGTATATAAAAGCTAGTTTAACCAAATAAACAATTTACAATGTATCATTAAACATCAATTTATGTGTATAAAAGGCTGTGGCTTGATCCTCCTCTGGGATTCTAACATCCTCCTTTATTAACCTTTTTAACCAGACATGGCAAGTCACTGAAGTAAGCAACACACACTTTAAAAATAATCCCCATTTATTTCAGAAACAGTACATGAAAGAAATACTTGACTTGTGCATCCACAGAATGCCTAAACAGTTTGATAAGCCAATAGTATTGTGCAACCAAGCCGCAACACCCATAAGTTTGTAAGTGCCTTAGAAAGATAACAGAACATTGTTGTTCCCATTTTACAGCTGAAACATAAAACTCAGACAATTTGTCTGAAGTCACACCGGAAATTTGTGTCACAAATGGGGGAAAGGACCCATGACTCCTGACTCTCAACCCCAATCTTAAGCCACAGATGACTTGACCATGTCTAAATTTATAAATAAAAACTGAGACCAAAAAATTACTTGGTTCTTTCAAATGTGAAACAAAGAATTCTCATGGGTATGAGACATGGTCATTATTGTAGCAATTTGTGGATCAGTAAGACAAGATATCCTGAAGTCACTTGTAGGAAGAGGATCCTTAGTACCAGCCAGATGGGTAGAACAAGGACAGTGGCAAGGAGCAAGCCAGACCCCAGTGTCACTGGAACCACCCAACTTGTAGCAGAGCAACATTCCAGAGAAACCCTCAAAATTCCAAGAGGCATTTCTGAGTTGCAAGAGTTTCTGCAGAGAATTCTGCACTAATAAATGCTTCTCTCACACTGCAGCTTAGGGAGCCCAGCTGTGAGAAGGCTTCCAGTCCACTTTGCTGGCAGGAGGCCTGGCAGGGCCATGGGAATCAGAGGCTGTTGGAGAAGAGCTGTTCTACAGCTGAACTAGGGCTTGCTCAGGCACCTGTCAGCCTGGGATCATGGTGGCATAAGGCCACAAGACTTGCACAGAAAGATGCTTCTACACAGGGTCTTAATTTCTGCAATATGGTTATTCTTATGATTATCACCAAACTTTGCATGTTTTGCATTTCAACACAGCACCCCATTGCTGAACACTAATTAGAAATAGCACTTGTTATCCATTGTGTGTAGTCACACCGTCTCAAGAGGACTGTGATTTCACAGGAGAGTATTTCTACCAGCAGAGACAGAAATGAAGATCAACCTCTTTTGGCACGGATATCTACTCTATGGGGAAGCGGAGAACATTGTTAGGGCATGTTCATATACTGCCTTTGAAGAATAACAGTGCATTCAATCAACCACCACCGATTTCATAGGCGTGGCACCTGAGCACATGCTTCACAGAAGGAGAAGCAACACGCAGATGAGCTGGGAGGAGAGGGTGATGCTACAGACAACACAAAATCTAAGGACCTTCCTTCTTTTATATCATCCAGTCATACTGACATTGCAGAGTTCTCTGCTAGCTCCCCCACAAGGGAGGTTTGGGACTTCAGGTGAGGCCACATGGCTCATTTGGTGTCACGCTGATTTCTTGGTTTTATCTGTGAGCTGGGCACTTCCAGTTTTCTTGAGGTAGCAGATACAGAAGGCTTCGTTTCATATCTTTAAGAAAAACAAAAGTAAAGGAAAAGGGGATAGGCAGACAAACACACTGGAGTTTCTTAGGAAAGATGTGAACACGTGGTGTAAAACATGTTTCCAAAGTACTCTATTTGGACAGACAGTGCAGAGATTCCAAAAGCAAATTTCACCCTCTCAGAATCACCCTGAAGAACAATTACAGGATTATTGTGGCGAGTTACAAAACAGTTAATCAATGAGGCATCACTTTTCATAAATAAATGGACAGGTACCTGGCTCTCCAGGACCCCAAAGTTTATGCAGAAAGGACGTTTCACTCACTAACACCCTGCAGCAGGTCAAGGCAGAGGAACCACAGGTGCTATGCTCTAACAGTAGAAAGTACTGACAGCAGGGAAGACAGTGCTGCTACAGCGAGGCATTCATAGAATTTATCTGCAGAAAGTAATTATCAGAAGACAAATACACCCACTCTTTCTGTTGTTCTGCCAGTTTTTCTGCCAAGCATTTTACCAGGACAGGGTCTACTTTGGAGTCAAACTTGTTGGCGAACCAGTGCCCATAATTCATAAGCCATCTTAATTCTGCAGCCCCATAGATGCAGACACTGCGAAGATGTGTACCAGTGCAGGGAGGATACAAATGGTCTTCAAGATAATTCCACTTCACCAGACGAGTTTTGCTTTGTAGGTCTGTTATGTCCTGGGCTGACCTTGGAACTTCCCCAGGGACCCCAGGAACGCGTACAAGAGTGGCCCAGAAGTGTTCATCTGGAGAGTATGTATCCCTTGACCACTCAAAAAAATCTTTTGCAAGAGAACTTTCAAGGGTATATTGAATAAATGCTCGGCTTAAAACAAAATAGGCACTGCCTACAAATACCTCAATATTATGAGGTGGTGGATTCTTGGAAACATTGGTTTTTACAGGCATCTGTATGTATTCATAAGGCACTTTTGTAAGTTCGTAATGATAAGTAAATCGTTCTCTTTTGCTGCTGCTTGGCTTCATGGTTTCCAGCATGTTTCTTCCACTAAGTTTCTTCAGTTCAGCAACCAACTCAAAATTTGACCTCAAAGGGAAATCCTGGCCACACAAATTAATAACATACTTCCAGGGGACTGAAGACTCCATCAAATCAGACAAACAATTGAAATCTGCTTGCAGCCGTGAAATATGCGCATAGTCCACTGTCTCCAATTTTGACGCAATGAAAACATTGGGAAAGCATTTAGCTAGATTGTTCATAGCAGATTTGAAACTTTTTGCTGCTTTTCGGTCATAATGGATGCAGTAAATATTTTGATGACTGTACAGTGAATGAATAAGCCGTTCTACCATTACTGCATCTTTATGAACAACCAAAGAATAGGCGACTGGAAAGCTCTCCTCTTCTGGAGAAACAAGTTTTAGGTGGTATTTCCTAAGTGAACGATAGACATCACAAGCACTTGTCATTGCTATGACATCTTCATCAGCTAAATCAATTATCTCTTTTCTTCTTATCTCTAAACTCTTGCCAATTTCATGGGGATCTTGTTCATATATTGATGAACAATTAATTTCATACTGGAACTCATTTCTAAGGTAGGAATATCTGTTTCTAACATACGAGGAAGTGCTCAAGAAGTGCTCAACCAAATAAATGCCCTTAGAGGGTAAAAAGTGTCTTTCGACATGAAGGAGTTTCAGCAGTGCAATCAGCCACCCGGTAACACACAGGATCAGGATATTCCTTCTTGAGGGACATTTGTAGGGACACTTGCGTCTCTTCATTCTGCAAGAAAACAGATGTTCATTTAAATTAGGAACAGAGCATCAGAGACAATTCCAGCTTCTAACAAAGATGCGCACACCAATCAGTCTACAGCATGAACACCACCTTAGCAAGACAGGGCACTGGATATCTACAGCTTCTTCTTCATCACCATCATGTTAATACCACAATAATAGGCAAAGACTTCATTCCCCTGAGTTAGCTGACTAAAGGCAATGAATCAACTTGAATTTCAGATTATTTCCAGCTAAATAAGAGTGTTGGAACAAGACTCCTACTGTTTACTTTCCAAACCTTTTCTCAATTTATTATGAGTCACAAATTGAAGTACAGCAACCCCTGCACTGACAGAAACATTACTGTCCTCTAAATGAGTAGGAAGGATTGTTTATTTTCCTGAGTAACTCCAGGGGATTTGATGGAAGCAGCAAGGGGATCTCTTGCGAGTCTGCAAAGAATGTGTGCTTAGTGATAGGTATTAATGTTTTTTTAAAATGAAGCATTAAACTGAATACTTTAGAACTCAGTCAGAGGATCCTCCAGAGGATCCTCATTGTTTCTAACACTGGGACTGATTCATGAAGATGTGCAAGGGGAAATGGATTTCCTTCCTGTCTTCTTCCATCAGGGTCTGCCAAACCCAAAGTCCTCTCTGTGTCCAGGTTTCTTCTGGAAAATACTGCTAATCTGCCCTGAAGAGTGACAAGGATGAAGACATAGCACTTTTATCCACTGGAATGAGTATATAATGTAACCTTTTGAAGGCAGGAGGAGTACTAGCTAGCAATAGCGCATCTGTCCTGTTCTCTGCCATATGACACAACCTCAGATGTGACCCAAAAGCATGCACACGGCCCCTTTTTATTCAGCAGGGTACTCAATAACATTCCTGTATAGCAACTTAACAGCTGAGGTACTACCCCTATAAAAGCCAAATACAGTGATCCTCTGTCCATATAGCTTTGCTTTAGCAGCTAAGTGTAAGCAGCATTGTTGCTATTCCTGAATTAAAATTAAATTGGAGTCCACATCCAGGTGCTGCATTACACTTAGTTCTACTCAGCTTAAACTCTTAAGACCTGCTTTGTCTCCAAATGAAACAGCTCCTATTCTGTTTTCAGAGGCTGTTACAGAATTCTCAAGAGTGAATAGAATGGTGGGGCCACCAGAGGTGGCTCAGATGTCTGCAGATCTGATATATCCCATGTAAAGTACAACATTAATCCCATGTAAATGTGCAACATTTGCTGCAGAACTAACTTGGTCATCTTTCACATTCCCACTAATGTCAGGTCTTGAAAGGTGTATCTTTGGGTAAAACGCAGCCTGTCAAGGCAGGGATACTTCATTAGTCCATTCTCCCTGACCTTCCCTCTCCCTGTGCATCTTTCTCCTTGATATTTCTCTTCTAGGGGCAATAGAAAATAGCAGGAAATGCCACATTTTTGTTTCACCTGGTGGGGCCTGGTATAGACTGGGGCAGGGAGCATGGCAAACCAGCATGTACCTGTTTGGTAGAAGCCAGAGCCCAGCAGCACTCTGCAGGTTTTACAAACAGCCTCCAGGTATGCTAAAAAAGAAAGAGAAAAAACAGATCTATTTCCCCATGAAGCCAAAAATCCCACCTTCCCCTCTACCCAGCAGGTGCTTACCTTCACTTCTCCAATCTAATTCCAGTTTAACATCTAATCCAGGTCTCTCCTTTATCTACTTCCTTCCTGTACTCATGTTCCAGGAAGAAAAGTCTCTCTGAAAAGCCACTCCTAAGCAAAGCCAGGCTTCCAGCCATGTGATGAAGCCCCGAGGCGGGGATCACAGCTCACTTGTCCTTGGTTTTGGGGTTTTTTTTGGAGAAGACCTGTATGGTGTGATCTCTGTGAAGCCTGCCCTGTGCCTCTGTCCAGTGGTCTCCCTGGTTACCAGGGACAAGCCCTACCACTCCTGGCTGAACAGGGATTGCCTCATCCAGGGAGCAAATCTTCCCTTTCTCTCTCCCTCCTTCCAAAAGGCAAAAAAGAGCCTGGACAAAGAAAAAGGAAAGGGAGAAAAAAAGCGTACCCTCCACTGCTCCAGATAACCCTTTTAACTATGGTAGCCCTGTCGAGCCTCTACCTGGTGGCAAACGTTCTGTTTCTAGCCAAACCAAACACTACAAAAGAACCACTGTGGCCACTGTGTCATGCTTCCCTGCCTGAAACTACCAATCTAGATCACTGGAGCTTGGTGTAGCCTAGAGTTATATAGAGATTTGCAAGAAGTCACGTAGTGTTGGAGGCAGAAAGCACAAAACAAG
>NW_008597800.1:0-4787 GCF_000691845.1 Merops nubicus | reverse complement strand
TCTGGATGGCCACCTCAACAAGCCTCAGTGTACCCCTGCCTATGCCAGAGAAGCAGTGAGGGACATGTGCCAAAGCAACAGGAACTCCTGCAGACTGGCCACTGCAACATGTCCACAGCAGACTTCAGAATCACACCCTGAAGTCCTGGTGAAAGCCATAATTAAATCATGCACGGAACAGAAAACTGAAAACTCCTAAACAGGGAAACTACTCAACCAAGTTTCTTCAAGTCAAATTTTACCACAAGTTGACTATCATTTGCATATCATTCTTAGGCAGGCTAGGTAAAAATATGTCAGAAAAATATCATACATTTCTCCAGTGCTGCACTAAATACAGTTTTGTATACATTGAGTCCTCTGCTTCTTCCTCAGTCACTGCAAGCTGCATGGAGTGTGGGCAGAAGCGTGGGAGAATATTTTTCCATTAGTCCCATTTTCTGCTAGTCCTACTCACGTAGCCATGGCTAAAATAGTAACAGAACTCACAACTTATCATATCCTTGCTATTTAAATGAAGAAGATAAATAGAATTGCCCTATTTTTGTCTTCAGGCTGAACACATTCTGTATGGTACATGCACACACACACTCTGTTGGAACACAGCAAGTTACTGAGATTGTGTTTGTATAATTTTTAAACAAAGTAAAACAAATTTGGCTACTGCTTCACTTATGAGAATTCTCTACTCAGCTCTTAAAAAAAAGAGAAAAAATCACTTTTAACCAGGCTTCATGTTCCCATTCACATTCACAGGGCAACCTGTGTTGGAAACATGGCTAGTGAAAGCAACATTAAAACACAGTACTTTGAATCTGTAAAAAAACAATTACTTTATCCTATGGTTTGAAGGAGTAAAGGTGTACTTGGAAAATTTGTTAAGTATCTGGTCTGTGCAGCCTCTTATTTATCTAGCCTCTGTCAGGTTATTTTAAAAAGTGGAAGTTCTGTTTTAAAACTATCAGAATCAGTCTGTATCCTTTAAAATCCCATTTAATCCCAACTATGAGTAAATATCAAACATCCCACAAATACTAAAACAAGAAAGGAATTTTAATGAGAACACAATCAAGAACTTAAAAGTAGTCCTAAGGAATCCACTGAAGTTTTTTGGGGTTGTTTTTGTTTAAAGGAAATGGTGCAAAAATGTCCTTGCAATCCCAACGTTCCCAAGATCACAATCTGAAGGCGCCCTTAGATGCCATGCCTTAAAAGGCAAAAAGAGTCTAGACACACTGGTAAAACAGAACATTAAAAAAATAGATGTAGGCCAGAACATTAAAGAGTGCTGCCAGCTGTACTGTGGAATTCATGAAACCTTCAAGCCCGCCTTGCTGTTTAGACTGCCTTAGAAACATTACACAGTAGTATCTCATCCAAAATAGAAAAGAGCCCGTGGACTTCCACTGCTTCACTGCAGATCCACCTACTTGTGATTTTATGACTCAAGAACTGATCTGCCTCAAGACTGCAAACAAACTTGGCACGCTGCAAACAGAGGACTATAAAATGTTGTTAACAACCCAAAAGCCCTAAGACTCTGGCAACAACGCCTTCTCCTTCTCACTCAGGATCCTCACTGTACTGCCACCGGGAACTAAACGTACCGAACACCTCAAGGACTGGGGAGACTGCCCTTGAATTCTGGAAGAGCACTTTTTCCAAAATATTTGAAAAATGTTACCAAGTGATAACATTATATATAAATGAAGAATGCTCCACCTTTAATAAACAGTTTTATTTACGTTAGATAAAAAGTTTCTAAGCATTAAATGCAACAATTAGTTTCTCTTAGAAAAGTATACGATCAAGCAACCAATTTATTCACAGCACTTAAGTGGCAGTATCAGTGACTAGCATGAAAATACTTTAAGACAAAAGTTACTGAAGGCTGTTAAAGATTTGTAGCACTTAAGTATTTCATAACAGTCACAAATGTGTTTGTTGCTCTCTTGCATGAACATTTCAGTTTAAACTGTAAAAAGCTACAGAAAATTACTAACACGGAAATGCTTGTAGTTGAGTCACAAAATAATTCTGCAAAAAACTGCCAGAGCTGTTATGAGCAGTGCACTGTCACTGGCAGATTTACAGCATTTGAAAGTAGTGGCATGTAGCTTAAATGACAGTCAGAGCAGAAGTATCAGCGAAGGCACTAGCTCCAGACCTGAGCACAGGGTGTATTTCTCCATAGCCAGCACAGGGCTGCTGTGCTCTTCAGCTACACTGTAATGAAGAGAACTGCCACAAACAAGTTCAGCTCCCTTGCAAGCAGAACTCTTTGTCAACACACATACAAGCTAAAGGAAATTTAAAGAAGTGTCTTGAACAAGAAATTATTCAAGTATCAACACCTGAATATCAAATTACATATTAAAAGAAGTTTAACTGCAAACAATGCTGAAAATACTTGAGTAAAAATGTGTCATATTCTTCTACAAGCTAAGGCATTAAATACCAGAGCCTTAATTACAATTAAATACAACAGTCAGAAATACGATACACAGAATTATAGTTCCCAGTTTAATTAGCACACAGTGAGATTGAAATATTAAAAGTAACTGAAGCTGCCTTTCAGGCATTTTGCCAGTTTGGTAACATCCTGCAGGGTGAGTACAGATCTCATCCCGGACACCTACTAACTAGCAATGCTTGGAAGGTGTCCCTCTGAAGACTGCGGTACTTGGCTCACACCACTGCCTGCTGCCCGGGCTTCTCAGCATGGCAAGTGCTATGCCAGAGCCAAGACCTCTTTGCCCACAGGCAGTAATATTTTTGACCCATCTTTCCTCTAGTCATGGTTGTACATTCTTACTCATACTCTACAACAGGTTAACACCTGATCTACAGCAGGTGTTATCCAGCTTTTGCTTTCCTCTTCCCACGCCCTAAAGAGGTACAAATTCCAAAGAAACCTAAACATTACTCCCATGTTTTGGAAGCAACTGACCACACAAATAATAGAAGGATCAGGTGCCTTATATTTCTAACAAATCAGAATGTTTTGGGTTTTCTTTTTAGTCCAGCTCTAATTTAGAAGTAGCAACTACTACCACTACAGAATAACAGCAGTTATAACCCACTGTTAAGATGCCTATTCACTGGACATCTAGACTTATTTGGATACAAAATCTCAGTACAAAATTACTTGTTGAGGTCTAGAAGCAAGGCAGGTATTTCTGACATGCAATTTTGAGCACAGGATGATGACTAACAAAAGGTGTGCAAGTTAACATGACAAAATGATGTATTAACTCACATCTCAACAAAAGACATGAGTAGAAAGATGACAAGAAAAGAAGGTAGCATACCAATAGTACCATTAGAACTACATTTCTTACTGCAGCATCTACCATTAGTATGGTGTATCTGTTACTACTGCACTAGTTCAAAACGGGAGGGAAAAAAAAAAGCATACTTATTACAGAGGTTATAGCAATTTCTCCTGAAAGCAGAATTTAAAACTACCCACAATCTTAATGATAAATTTATAACATAAATTTGGAGTTAACTGACAGTAGGACCCCAGCCCATGGCCGGATAGTGGTTATGAGACACCATGAGACCAAAACCCATTCACCTTTCTGTGGGAAGACAACCAATCTTTTCCTTTAGCTGCACACAAAAATAATGAAAATCAAAGCTAAACAGTTATCTCATCATTCTTCCTTCTACAGTAAATGTCAGGATAAAAATATTGCCACACAGCAGTGGAGGCTTACAACCTTTAAAGAGCAATCTTTCCAAAGAGAAATCAAATTTCAGAGAGACTGAAGAGACATGGTTTACCTCAAGGGGATTTCTACGCTTGTGTATTGTAAACTGGATCCTTTGACTATGATAGCGTCATTTTTTTGCTAAGACCAAACATCAAAGATCAGTGTCCACTGTCATAGCTAATAACACCTTCTGAACAAGCAGGCATAAACACCACTAAGAAAGAACCAAAGGTCAATACAGCACACAAGGTCATAGGGATTTCTTCAACACACATTTATTGTTCTGAACTTGTAAGAGAATAAAAGGTAGACACAATTAATCACAGAGTGACTATAAACTCCCAGTGCAGTCCTGGGATAGAACAGGAGAGTTATCTCTAGCAGAGGCTTGCAAAGTGACACGTCATCATACCTGCTGGTAGGACACACTTGAAAGGTTACCCACTGCTCGGGTCGCGCCTGCTGAGAAACGACTGCCGCAGGGGGTGGTGCGAGGAAGGACTGCTGGATGGTCCTGAGACCCCCAAGCCATCCTGCCTTGCCTCGTGCAGCCCGATGAAGGCTGGCTGTGTGCAGACAGCTGCTTCACACCACACAAAGGAGAGGCAGTTATGGAAAGAGGTAAGGTTCACACAGGAACCAATGGCCATAAATTTGCCAGAATTCAGTTCATATCAGAAATTAGGAAGGTTTCTATACCTTCAAAGTGCAGAACAAAAACAAAATCTAATTTTAACAGCCAACTACCACTTATCACAAAATTAAAATAAAAAAAGTCCGGGCCAGGCCTGCCTGTGACAGCGAAGCTGCCTCAGAAGGCTCAGGTGTCTCCTGCAGCACTCTGCTTCTCACCGAGACCACTGAACGCTTCACTCAGGACTGACGGAATGTCCGCACCCTTCAGAGAACGTCATTTACTGACCTCTATTAGCTACTGTCTAATCTTCTGTAGCCTGGTTAACACCCCGTCTACCTAAAACCAAACTTTACAGTAACTAACGTAAAGGAAACCTCAATTCATTCACTCTGCGTTCAGCAGCCGACCGAAGAGCCGACGCCTGTGAGCCC
>NW_008597799.1:2589-6732 GCF_000691845.1 Merops nubicus | reverse complement strand
TTTTGGAAAGATGAGGATAAGGTTGTATGCGACAGTATGGTTTTTAAAATCAGTAACTTTAACATAGAATTATGAAACTGTGGCCCAAGGGAGCTGGAGTTGCAAAAGCAGTTTACCATCATGAAAGAAAACGCCTAAGCATATCAGTGGGCTAATAGATTAGAATCACTGTCTTCTATAAGGCAAATCATGACAGAATATCCCAGCAGTGAGCTAAAAACGTCTAGGCATTTCTCTCAACAATTTTTTAAAGTTCAAAAGAGAACTTTAAAAAAAAATAATAATTACTGTCCATTGTTTGGTACTGAAACATGAGACTAGCTCTGTGCAAGCAGTTGCACACCAAGCTGTGACATTGCAACGGCTCTTATAGGCTGCTAAGGTGTATTCTGAGTTGTAACATGCTGCAGAAAAATACTGTTCTCATTCTGTTCTCCTTCACACAAACCAGGAGAACTGAACCCGTTTTGCACTGTGGCAGCAATCCTACTTCACTGTGTGAGAAATAATTTAGCATAAAACCAGATTCCAATTAAATTTAATATTTATTAAATTAACAAAAGGCAAGCAAGCAGTGCTGGGTGCACCGGGAGTCTCTGTTCAACCAAGACGCACACCCCCATACAATCCCTGTCTCCGGCTTTTATTGTCCTGGTTCATACATATCCATTAACAGGTGGGTCCATGTAAATTAATTAAAAAAAAAAAATAGGTATTCTTTGCAGTATGTTACTTTCCCCTTTTGGGGTCGTCTTCGCTCCCACCTGGTGGTCTTGGAATGCAGTCAATAATCCCCCTTGGCTCCTGGTTTTAATTATTTCAGGCTCCACGCATGCGCTCCAAAAACTCCCCTTTGTTTAACATTAAGTGGCCATTAACAGATTCAATGCAAGCTAGCCAAAATAGCACACCAAATGGCAAGAAACATGGAAACAAAATTAATCACCTCGCTTTTTCTCCAGGCCCGTAGCTATACAAAAACAACAAGACCACCCCTCACCATGGCGCCCCAATATGATTTTGACACGAATCAAGTGAACTTATTTCACAACTGCATGTTGGCATGTCTCTCTGTCAGAGAGATAGTGTCAGATATTTATTGGAGGGTTACAGTTTTTAGAAAGCACAAGTGTTTTTTAAACTTTGTGGCATTAAATATTTCTGTAGCCCTAAATACTTGAATAATTTGCAGTCATCCCAAAACACAAGCTCTGAAGCAAGCCAAACAGCAGCTTGGGACTCTTAAAATGACTCTTTACTGCAATCTTAGTCAATCTCCCCATGTTGTCACCACATTGTGCCCAAGGACAATACCCAGACCTTGGGTTCTGGACAAAGTTAAACCCTTTTTTTATCTTGTCTTAACCTGGCCATATACCAAACAATTAACAGCTCCTTTGCTCACTCTGGAGCAGGTGGCTAATCCTACAAGCAGAAGATGGGATTCCCTTGAGCTGCCCTTTGGTGTATGTGCTGTAGGCAATGCTGGGCAAGAGTGTAATCGACTTATTCAAGGCCAATTGAACTGCACTCCACTGTCTCTGTGTACTGTGAGTACAGACAGAAGATGGGAATGATAGTCAGCTTCCAAGCCACTTGTTCTCTTCAAGCAATCTTATTCAGGTAGGTCTCAAAAAGGTTGAGAAGGTTAGTGCATTCTAGTGCTCACTAAAACTGGTTAGTGGTGAGTACAGGTGACCAATTTTAGTGAGCACTAGAAAGCACAAGAAAATGCCAAATGGATCAGAGCATCCTCTGGCAGGAGGGAGAAGTTGTACCCTGGAGTGAGAAGATCACGGAGGACACATGAGGGAGTACAGAGCAGAAGCAGGACACAGAATACACTGGATTTTTTTAGCAGCCAAACCAAAATCTGGACGGGTCCTTCCCCAGCTGGCTGGTGTAGCTCTTGGGGTGTGCTGCAGGGAATGAGTGGCTGTATGGAAAGGGCTAAGCCAGACACAGATCTACTGTAGTGAGGAGAAGCAGGTGGGAGCCAGGACTCTGCACTTCTCTTCTGGATGCTTCCTACAGAAAGCCAGGGAAGGTTTTAACTGGATTTTAGGAAGAATTTCTTCACTGAGAGAGTGGTTAGGCACTGGGATGGGCTGCCTAGGGAGCCATGATGGTGGAGTCACCATCCCTGGAGGTGTTAAAAAAAAACTAGTAGATGTAACACTTGAGGTTATGGTCTAGTAGTTAGGGAAATGTTGGGATGAAGGTTGGACTTGATGATCTTAGAGGTCCTTTCCAACTGTAGTGATTCTATGATTCTACAGCCTACATGTTGACCTGTGGCTGGGCAAGGGTGTGTGAGGGGTTGACCCTCTGCTGTGTTTAATTTCAGAATCAAATGCTCACTTGGAAAAATTTCTCACCAGATCATGTATCTCACTGGAAAGATGATCTGTTTTTTCAGCACAACTAAGGCAAGTGCTTCTGAGTTGTCTGTTTATTCACCTTCTGATCAAGGCAGCAATATCTGTCCTCTTCAGGTTTCATGTATGAGGATGATAATCTGGGGTGTCTCTTGTACCTCTAGGAGCCTTGACAAAACTCAAGTCTCATCCAGTTCAGAAGCTGTCACAGGTACATCTTCCACCATTCTGGCTGGAAGATCTGAGGTGGTTTGGCCTGGAGAAGACTCAGAGGAAACCTTATCACTCTGCAACTCCCTGACAGGAGGCTGGAGCAAGGTGGGGGTCAGTCTCTTCTCTGAATGTAGCAAGTGATAGGACAAGAGGAAATGGCCTCAAGTTGCACCAGGGGAGGTTTAAGCTGCCTATTAGGAAAAATTTATTCACTGAAAGGGTTGTCAAACATTGACACAGGCTGCCCAGCAAAGTGGTGGAGTCACCATCCCTGGAGGTATTTAAAAGCCATGCAGATGCGATGCTTAGGGACATGGTTTAGTGGTGACCTGGCAGTGCTGGATTAACAGCTGGATTTGATGAACTTAAAGATTTCTTCCAACCAAAAGGGTCCTATGATTCTGTGGTCAGACATGATGGATCCACAGCCATCGCTGTGAGATGTGTTTGTCATTTCTTGCCATACAAGACAAAGTGAATGTCATGGAGGCCTGAACTGCAGAGGCTGTGGTTATGAGTCTGTAGCAGTGGCAATACTCAGGCTTTGGAACAAATTAGTAAACACAGGGATTTGTATATTTGCCATGACTTCATTTTTGATGATTTTTTCACTTGATCTCCTGAATGAGGTTTTGTACAGAAAGCCGCACGCTTGACCTGCAGCAGCCAAAGTGTCTTCTCAAATTCCACTTGACTGCAAGAAAAATGGATTGGTGTGCAGTGGAGCCTAATGACCCTCATGCTGTAATCTGCGCTATGACTCTTTTACTGTCCCTTGCACCTTTTAAATTGAATTCAGTTTGCGGCTACATCTTCATCTCCACAGCTGGTAGCAAGGGGAGTGAGCTGGGATCAGTGGGGGTGTCCCCAGGGCCAGTGGGGCTCATGCAAGTGCACAGCAGCACTTGTGCCTGTGCAGTCAGTTGCTGATGAGAGCAGAAGACAGTAATTGCTGCAAGGCATGGACTAGGTCTTCCAACTGGAAAGTATGTAGTATGCAACAGAAATAAAAATAGAAAGGAGCAGATTTGACCTCATTGTTGCTCTGAACTCCACCTTTATGCTTCTCTGGACTTCTAGAGCTGGTTATAAGTGAGGAATGTGATATGAAGCCTTATGTTTCCTGATCTTTCCCATCAGGCTTTTTGAAAGTACTTAGTGTTCAGCTTCTCATTTTTCCTTCCTTTTTCTTCTGAGGATATCCAGGTTAAAGCCACTGATAGGAAGCATAAACAAAAAGAAGACGTGCAGTTCATTTGTCCTTACAGAGATGACAGTTGTGCTGGAGGGGAGATGTTATAAGCAGCTTCTGCGTTCAGCAGCTTCAGGCCTGAGGTTCCTCCTGTCTGACTGCTGGAGCTCAGCTTGTCGTGCTTATCCCAGGCTGATGGATGTGGCTGCTGCTTTCCCATTTGTAGGCACAGAACACTGATGGGGATGGCTATGCAGATGGCCACAGGCAAGATGCTGCTTTCTGCTATGCCTCCTACTTGTAGGACTTAAACGACTTAAGTACAGATTGGCTGGTCCAACCTGACATCTGCAAGTAGTG
>NW_008597799.1:0-2558 GCF_000691845.1 Merops nubicus | reverse complement strand
CCCCCCCCCCCCCCCTCCCGGTTTGGGGCGGACACAGACTGTTACCCTCCCAGCGGCCAGACGCAGGCACACAGGCTGTGTGACCCACGGCCCCACTGCAGCCGCCAGTTCGGAACCCCTCGCTTGCTTCACTCACACTGATCCCCCCAGCGTCTGGCACTTACTCCTTGCAGCCCCCACACACACTGTGTGGAGAGTGAGACTACACAGAGAGACAGTTAGGAAAGGGTTTCTAAGAGAAGAGAGTGATCAGGCACAGGGCTCACTCAGACAAGTACACTTTACACACAGCCAAGCCCTTTTATAACCTCTCTGTCTGATCCCCACTTTGCTCCTTCCCAATCCCCTTCCTCTAATCATTGCTTCCTAAGTTTTGCAGAGATCCCCACACTTATCCCAAATACATTGTTCCTCTTGTTTGCCCCTTCTTATCTGTTGCAAACTTCAGGTGACCCTCTCCAAAGCGGCGCCTGGAGCTCGTCAATGGTTCATCAATCAGTAACCCGAGACTTTTGGTCTTTGGAATTGTCTGAGTTGCCCCTTGTCCCCCAGGTATGTCTGTGTGTCCTTGTGTATCACATCTCCCTTTACTTATTGTTGCCTTTGTTTTGAAAAGGTCAGGTCCTTGGTCAGGTAACCTTCATGAAGCAAATGTTCTTACCTTCCACGTACACTTACAAGGTGTACATACAACAGTTTAGTCTCTGATTTGCTCACTTTCTGGTGTTATAGGACAAGGTCTCTTAAGGTTACCAGTGAGATAGTCCTGATAGGATAAAGCAGGGAATGTACCTTCACAGCAGGCAGTGGGGGTAAAACACTATGTGGAGAGATACAATCACCAGTGCTCCAAGGTGATAGCCTGGCCACTTTACATACAAAAAGAACCAAGCAAGAAGAACCTGAGGACTTGAATGAATTGAAACAAACCTAGATTATCTACCTCAAGAAATTTACATAGCCTAAACCTCTGAACTTTGGGAACTAGTACGCATGCTTAATGAACTTACACATAGTAACTTCTCCTCCCAGGGGAGGCATAAAATGAAGTTAATGAGACATGGGATGTATGATGAGAAGGGGGTACATGTTGAGGGGGATATGTAGTAGGCGTACCGGGCAGTCTGTACACTCTGAGTACCTCAGCCAATGGGGAAAGGAGGAGGGAAATTTGCGGCCGGGAAATTAGGATAAGAAGGGGGCTGTGCCCCCAGCAAAACTGAGAGACCCCACCGGGATCTGCCTGTGGACTCTCCCTTTATTCGAATAAAGTATATTTTACAGGACTCCTCTGTCACCTATTGGAACATCGACCTCTGGCAACGGCATTTTCTGCACAGTCCGGACTACATTGTTTGGGATTTCCCTTTGGTCTCTTGAATATTTTTTTTGTTAATATGGATGTTTCATTTTGCTACAATTTTAGTGTAATTTTTTAATATTAATCTGGAAAATACAATATTTGGCTTATGAATATAATCTAGTCAAAATTATAAATTCAAGGCCCAGTGGCTTTTTTCTTTAGGCATAGCCCCCCATCTTCCCTCTTGCCCCCCCCAAAAAAACCCAAACACCAAATGTGAAAGTTTTATAAGGACAAGCTAAGAACAGAGGTTGTATAAAGGTCCTACTTAAAGTATTTTTAATTTAATTTACTCTAGTGGCTTTACAAGTCGGGATAAGGCATACTTAGAAATGTTCCTCTGTGCCAAGTTAACTTTTATCTTGGAGTTTCTGTTCTGTGCAGATGTATGTATGACATAAAGAAGAGCCCCAAAGAAACCATATAGGGAAATATTTGAGTACTTTTCAGTGTTATATTTGATGATAAATTGTGGGATAGGAAGCCAAAATAGATGGCAGTAAATAAATTATTCTTAGGGTCAGGCTAGGCATACAAACTGCCTGCTAGAATTTTCTTTGCTATTTCCTCTAGAGAATGATTCAAATATCAAATAATAAAATGTGAAAATTCAGCTGTTTGGTAGGAAGTTTAGCTTCTGTCTTCATCAGTGCTTGAATACACAGCATCGGGTCCATCTCCCCCACCACCACCATCGCGGCATTAGTGACAATGAGGCTCGTGTTAACTTGTGTATCAGTTAAATGAGACAATTCCAACCTCCTTAATAACAGCGACTTTGGGACTGAATTAGGAGGGCACTGGGAAAGAAAATGAATGCTCATAGCTTCAGAATTTGGGGCAAATCTAAAGCATTCCATTATCTCCTCCGATATTGTCTGTCCTTATAGTGAGATGGAGTTTTATTCCTGCGGGTTTGTGAGTCCAGGACGTCTAGGCGAGCTTCGCCCAGGCAGCAGCGTCACGGCTCGTCTCCCCGCGCAGGAGCTCGGGCCCGGCGGAGCCCGGGGAGGGCTGGCTGGGACCACCGGGAGAACGGCGCTCTCCACCACCCACACGCCGCGGACACGCGGGACGGGCTTACAGCTCACTGAATTCCCTCAACTTCGTGTTTTCAAATCCTTCCGCGCTCCGGTGCGCTGGGTTTTTTTACCCGGCTGGCTGGCTGGAGTCGGCGCCCGCGGGGTGACGGCGG
>NW_008597798.1:406-1596 GCF_000691845.1 Merops nubicus | reverse complement strand
TGCCAGCACAGCTGGCAAAGCCTCCAGCACCAGACCCGGCTGGGGTCAGCAGCTAGATCCTGCCAAGCAAGGCCCAAAAGGAACTTTAATCCTCACCCTCGCTTTATCCTGTCTGCTCTGACACCCTGGGCAGCACCGTGGGGAGGAGGCAGCATCAAGCTCCTCATCTCCGAGGTGCTCCCTCAGCAGCTCTGCCCGTGGCTCCACGCTGAGCCGTGCAGCTGGCGCCTGAGGGACCCGCCCGGGGACCCATGGCACACACCCCTGCCACCACAGAGCCATCCGTCTAGGTGGTCTTTGAAGGTCTCTTCCAGCCCAAGTCATTCTGTGAGTCTACAACCTCCCATCCACCCTAGAAGGAAGTGACCACTGACCAGTGTGATCAGTGCATCATCCTTGAGACAGTCCAGGCCCTTCCTGCAAGCCACTAAGAACATCAGCTCCTCAGTGTCACCAGGCTGGAGATGACAAGGCACAGAGCTCCTTGGCCAACTGCTACCAACAACACCCAGATGGTGAGAGAGCCACATGCCACCTCAGTCCCAGAAGTTACCACCAAGCCCTTCTCTGGCCAGGACAGCCCACAGCCATTGGCAGATGAAGCTCCAAAGTTTCTCCAGGATTTTGGAAAGGCTCCATTCTCCTTGCAGCAAGCATTTGCCCCATTTACACCAGAGGAACTGGGGCTGCCAGCCTCATGGGAGGGTGTGGGAGGGACTCAAAGGTGTCCCTGCCAGGGGGCTGAAGTCACTGCTGCCCAAGGAGTGCCTTGTCCTCAGGCAGAGATGGTGCCCCCAGAAGCAGATAAGACCAGGAGGTGTCTTCTCTGCCCCTTCAGTGGCCAGGGCTGGGCAGAGCTCTGGTGCCTTCTTCCAGCCCACTCACATGTGCCAGACATCCCGCATCTGTGCAGGAGGTGTAAAGGTGTCCCTGCCAGGGGGCTGAAGTCACTGCTGCCCAAGGAGTGCCTTGTCCTCAGGCAGAGATGGTGCCCCCAGAAGCAGATAAGACCAGGAGGTGTCTTCTCTGCCCCTTCAGTGGCCAGGGCTGGGCAGAGCTCTGGTGCCTTCTTCCAGCCCACTCACATGTGCCAGACATCCCGCATCTGTGCAGGAGGTGTGGCAAGAACCGGGGCACAAGGTTGCCCCGTGTCCATGGGGCTGGGCTGCCCCAGACACCACACACCCGTG
>NW_008597798.1:0-265 GCF_000691845.1 Merops nubicus | reverse complement strand
TGACACTTTCCAGACCCCTTCCAGACAGCCCCGCAGCCGTTTGAAACCGGCTGTTAGGTACGCTAACGAGGGAGCAAGGAGACTGCAACGCATCGAGTTATTTACCCCCCAAAGCTCGACACAGTAATTAGTTTTCTGAGTCACCGGCGCTGCAAATACCGCGGGGAGCCGAGAATAGCCCAAGGGATCAGCCCGGGCAGCGCTGGCAGCGCCCCAGTGCCAGCCTGCCGGAGCCACGCAGTGCCCCGAAACGTCCCGGGAGAGG
>NW_008597797.1:0-1133 GCF_000691845.1 Merops nubicus | reverse complement strand
GACGGGTGCGCAGGGTGGCTTAGGGGGCGGCGGAGGTCCTGCACCAGCTCCTCATCTTCTGCCCAGTTCCCTTACCTCAGGCCGACGCAAGCAGCTGGGGGACTGTTCCTTTGAAGCGGGGTCGGCTTCATCCTGCTGTAGTGTGCCCACCAAGAGCATTTACCTAGGACAGAGAGCAGCAACCATTTACCAGGACAATCGAATCTTTTAAGCCCTAGGCGATCCATAGATGCAATATCCTCTGCTTCCACAAACACCCTGAACCCACACAGTGTCCCGACCACCCGCATCCAGGCATCCTCATGCTATGCCTGCACAACGAAGAGCAGAGCTTCCCAAGAAGGCACCTCGTCCTTCTGCATTGGGTGCTGGCTTGGTTAGAAAGACATTTTGGCCCCTGATTTCACAGTAAGGCAGGATTAAGTCCTTTGAGCACTGGTTCTCAATGGTACATCCCCCTGGCCTACACAGCTTGAGGTGCTGGGGCTCCCCCTGGCTACAGTCACCAAGGAGGCCAAGATGGAAGTCAGGTGCTGGATGACCCAGGAGTCCCCAGGCAGCCCAAGGAAGAGCCAGGCCTCCATCTGTTGCTAACGTCAGGCAAGACACCTGGATGAAAAGAAGGAGGAAGCTGATGCAGCCACAGCACAACAATGGCACCTGTAGACTCCAAAATATGTGCCTGGCAATTTGGAGTAATTTAAGCAAGAGCAACTTGTCATGGAAATGAGGCTTATACCTTAGTCAGGGGCTAACTGCTACAATTAACTCTCAGGACAGGTGCAAAATCGTCATCTCTTGAAATCCTCAGGACCAGAGGCCTTTCCAGAAGACACATTTTACTCAGACACAAATTATTTGGCTTAATGCCTTAGGAACTGGATGAAACTATACATCCCTGTGGTGCAGGAGGTCAGGCAAATGATTTAATGGTCTCTTCTGGCCTCAAGAGACGTTACCTGGCCCTCTCTCCACCAACTGCTACGAGCCATCCTCCGGCCGTGGGTCTCCCGCTGGACGGAACGGGCTCGGAGGTGCCTCCTTCTACCACTCCCTCGTCCCCACGGCCGAGGGGCCAAGCCCCAGCGGAAGAGACCCCGTTTAGCGGGGAGCCGGCGGCGGGTCCGGGGGTA
>NW_008597796.1:0-775 GCF_000691845.1 Merops nubicus | reverse complement strand
AGGCGCCCGCCGCAGACGCCACCTCTGCGTGGCCCACGCCACTGCGGCGTGATGGAGCATCCCGGCACGCCGGCAGACAGCGTGTGCTTCAGGGCTGTACAATTGCCCCATAAAAATGGACTCTGGGGCAAAACACGACTTGCGACGCTTTGGCTTAGGAGCAAATTTGCCTTTGCCAATTGCAAAAATAAATTCGACCCTTCCTAAATCTCCTGCATGCAAAAAGATGTTTAATAAAGTACATCCTCCCCCCCAGCTCCTCTCACTAAAATCACATCGTGAGGTGCCCAGTGGAGCTCAGCAATCAGTCAGCGATCTGATCCAAGACCTTGCGCTGGGAAGCGACGAAGCCCTTAATCATTCTTGGTAATGACACGGTGGTAAAAAAGTGCCACATGTGCGCACCGCCAATTTCCAGCAGACATCTAAGGCGAGGTCGTTAGGAAGCGGCCGGGATGCTCCCAGCGATGGTGTGCGTGGGGCGAGGGCTTTCCCCTCGGAGGAGCCCACGCGGGCTGTCGGAGCCCCTGGTTCGCACCAGCTGAGGCTTGGCAGAACAATAGGCCTGTGCTCCTGGACACCCAGTCCCAAAACGTGGGGACGCCGCTTCTGGGACATCTGTGAGGGGACACACAGTTCCAATGATTATCTGTTCCCTTTTCCCCAACTGTCACTAGGGCTATGAAGCAGTAAGATTAATGTGTGCGCAGATAGACCTGGAGCCCTGCTCAGGCTGTGGGGACCCAGCCCGAAGCGGTACCGTGCGGGAGGCTGA
>NW_008597795.1:0-10686 GCF_000691845.1 Merops nubicus | reverse complement strand
CTTAGCAAGAATACTGAGTAGGAGTTTTACGACCGCGGCATATTCCGACTCCATGCCGACAGCTACAGTCGCGGGCAAGAAGGTGTGCGCCAACCTCCTATCTCCCACTGGCTCCCCGCTCCCCTGTCCCGCTCCTCCAGAGAAGCACTCCAGCAACCTGCGTCATACCGCAAATCCAGTGTTGTAACACCAGGTTAACTTCATGCTGATGCACCCTGTTAACCGAACCGGCCGCCCCGTTCCGAAAAACCGAATCACGTCGGGGTCACCAATTGTTGCGCGGGGAGCCCCAGAATCACGACAACCTTCACAGAAGGTTTGTCAGTGTTCCGCTTTAATCTACACAGGCAGCTGTATTTATACACTCGGTGACCGATCACCCATAGTTTATACTTTCGTAGTGGTTAGCACTGCACAGCCACGCTCTATCCCCGTATCCCGATAGGTTAAATGTCTCTGTCCACGTGCCGTGGCGCTGACAGGGTGGTCTCCTACTTGCAAGTTCCGGCCAAGCTTTGATCTGCACAGACGCTGTCGAGCTGTCCCCCATGTCCTTCCTGCCTAGAGCCTCAAGGGCACGATGCCCTTGAGGTTCACCTCCAGTATTTCATCATCTTCCTTGTAGCCTGAGCTGCGCATAAGGACTTCCAGGACGCCATCTTGTGACGCAGCTAAAATTCCCTCTACAATGGCTTACAGCCTTCTGGATATTTTCTCACCATATACAAAAGAAAGATCCTTGTCTCATAGAAGCAATAATCTAAACAATTAAAGAGGTCTGTATGAGTGCAACATACAACCATAGTGGTCAGGATAATTATTATACTTTTTAAGTTATAAGTTTTAATAACACCTTGGTTTATTAATCTATTTTCATGTAGGATGATCTCCACAGAAGCAATTATCAGCTAGTGCTGGCAGGCAGCAAAAAAGAATTGGGTTCTTACAAAGGTTTCAATACACACTGTCGAAATGATGTTACAAATTGAGTCAAGAAAATAATTCAGCTCATTGGTGAAATGTATAACTGGAGCAGAAAAACAGGGTGAAGAATTTGGTGTTCTTAGTGCAACATCTGTAATGCCACATCAGGGTTCTTTCACAGCCAGCTTATGGGAAGACTCATGTGTTTATGGGGGGAACTGTGAGAGGTAATCAGGAGTCAACAGATCACTGCAGTCTACCTGTTAGCTGGGAAATACTAGCAAGAATCAGTTAAGAACTAAGTAACTGAACATGAGTTCAAAGTGGGAAACAAGGTGCCTGATGATTTTCCTTTGTAGTAGTGCAAAAATGTGTATAGTTAAAGCATCACTATAAAAATAACCTAGAAAGGCTGGTCAAAAAAAGAAAGAAGCCTAGTTAGGTGAGGCCTTAAAGACAAGGACATGATGTTTACACCTAAAGTGGTGTTGGAGAGAAAGTAGACTTTGGTTTAAAGGGTGGAGTTGACCTAGGTAGACCTCTATGTGAGAGAAACAGTGTAAGCATGGTATTACAGCTTCACACATGAGGGAGTCAGGAGTTGGTATAAGGGGCTTCCGCTGAATGAAATGTTAGCTCAGCAGGCTGAGAAAATAGTTCCTAGAGTTTGACAGTGTGACCTAGAATAGTGTATTACTGAAAGATTCTGTACAGAGGGACTTCAATAGTAAGGAGCATCACAGTTTACATGCCTCAGTTCTCCTAGGATAAATTAAGACAATAAGTAACACATATACAATTAGAGGCACTTTCTTTTCATAGTGTTTGGTCAGTTGTAATAGAATGTGGAAGTGAGCAGAAGTGATTTTTGCATGACTGTGAAATCAAAATTCATTCAGCAAATTTGTTCAGTCTAGTTGCTACTAATTGAAAAGCAGTAAAAATAGTTCTGGAAATACTTTCATCTTGTTTTCTCTTGAATCAAAAGTGCTGATATTTGTAAAAAATCAGTTAATGAAGGATGTGCATCCTTTGAGGGTTTGTTAAAAAATACTGAGGAAAAATTAAAAAAAAAATAAACATTTTCCTTGAATTCAGCTAATAATATCAAGTCAGGTCCACATCATCAACAGTCAGTGGGGAAAACAAAAAGATAACAAAACCAACATTAGATTTAAATCATTGAACATAGTCTAGGAAATGGAATTTAAGGATCCTTTCATCTTCAGCTGACATTGGTGAACTAGGAGGAAAAATTAAGTGGAGATCCTTAGAAACTCTGGACAAACATTCAAGAGCTTATATTCTTCTGAGCAATATTATCTCAGAGGCTTCTTGTACATTCATTCACAAAGAACATTATGCAGCTCTCTTGGAGAGATGAATGGTCACTATGAGGGAGGATAAAGTCTTTAATACTAGAAAGTATTGGGGCACAAAAGGGATTTGGCAGACAAACAGTGACATAACTTTGGACTCAAAAATCTGTCACATTCTTCCCTGTGCTGGTTTGTATTCCTGGAGTTTTTAAGTGGTCAAATATTTTCTTTTTCAGTTGGGTAGAGGAAAAGGAGACTCACTTTTTGAACAAGACCTAGATAGCAGTGATAAGTCCTGAGTATATTTCTGTGGCCATACTAAAAATGAATCCCTGAAAATGGAGGGTTGTAATAGGAGTGCTGACACAATCTGATTCCTAGCTATCACTTTGCAAGCTGTGCTGTTATAATAAGAAGGAAAGGTTGTGTCTTTGGTGGAAAACTGATGGAAGTTAGTAATGCTGGGTGAAAATATGCAGCTCATTTAAAGGAGGAGAACTGTAACAAAGTAAATGAATAACATAACAAAGGGGGAAAAAAATAAAAAAGACAACTAGGATAGAAATGAATGATATATAAAATATAAGGGAAGGAGAGTTTTTTCTCCTGTTCACCATACCCTGAGAACCTGATTGTCATCCAATTAGAGGCTGAGAGAAGGTTTGATTAATCTATCACAAGCAAAAGGGCTTGGCTCCAGTCACTAATCGGGGAGGTGTGAAAACTGTGTATGGGTCCCTAGAGGTTTTTTCAGCTTTTGTATTCACATGATCAGGTGTTCTTGCATAGTCAGTTCCAGGACAACTGCCTCTTCTCAATTATTGCAACTAATTGTGAATAAGGCCACACGAGCCAAGCAGTTTGGATCCTGCTTGTTCAATACGAGCTTGCTCTAAAATAAGAGCACAGCCTCCTCTGAAATCTCTGCCTCTTTCCTTTTTAGTGTTAGATATTGGTACAAGTGCAGCCGGCCCCATATGTTATTCAGTTGATTGTTTTTAAACAGGACCCCTGAGCCAGTTTGAATAGCCCGGGTGATAAGTGTCTCCACAGCAGGCTATAAGGGAAAAGGGAAAATCTTTCCCTTGAGCAGTGCATTGACTGCAAAGACATTCAGGAAAGGCTACTGCAACATGAGACCTGCAGCAGCAGTCTGAGGGCTCAACACAGCGATGGCAGATCAAGGCAGCCTGCCATCATCTACTTCCCACCCACCACTCCCATGTGCAGTGATAAAATGCTCAGCAACACAGCCTCTGCAGAAGCCAGCCATGCCTGCTTCACCTCTCCAGGGGCAACTTTTAGGTTTTGGCTGCCTAAGGTACCTGCCTGGGGTGGAAGGACTTGTTTATTGCAGCCTGTCTCTGGGAGGGTTTGATTTGATTTTCTAAGCATCGGCATCAAGTATTGCTTGACACACCCTAAGGCATCCACATACAGCTGTCAGATACGATGCTGCACCTACAGGAAACCTGTGTCTTTCTGAAGCAGCAGCTGAGCCTGGGCAGGAATGTTCTAGGATGTCTCAAATGACACTAAGTGCCTTTGCAATACTCAGTGTCTGCAAAAGAGAGCCCTGAGCATCTATCTGGCTTTGTTTCTGTGAGAAAAGGAGAAGGAAAAGATAGCAAAGCATAGCCTGAATTTTTAAGAATTATTATATCATTTGGTAGCTTGAAACACATCAAGCAACCTTGATGGGTGCTGGGAGGTAGAATTGTGAGCAGCTGGAGAACTACTGCTCTGTTAGGTGGTGTGGTATCACCAAACTGGATATATTTTAAAAATCACTGACAAATCATTTTGTATTCATGCCTTCAAATCTTACTCCACTGTGGCTACACAGGTGGTAAATAAACCCACGTGGAATATGGTGGATACTCTTGGAAATCTACTAGTCTAGACAGCATTAGTCCTATGGATCTACAACTCAACATATTTTCAAGTCTCTTCTGGGAGGACAAAGTCTCTGAATCCTGTCTGTGGGCCTTCTGTATATACCGAGCATTGTTAAACCAAAACCTAGCTACCTGCCCTTTGTCAGAAATTCCTCCAGTCACCATTATCGCTATGGGTAAATATCTTACTTTCTGTCATTTGAGATGGGCTGTCTTTGTTCTTCTGTTATTGCTTCCTTAAGCTATATAATCATATAATTTTCTTTCCAGACTAAGATGATCATGCAGCTCTTAAATAAGGCCCAGCTGGATCTTCTCCCACTCTCTCTATGAAACATATGTATTGAAATTTATATAGTACTAAGCCTGTTTTGTATAGGCTTATATACATATATGTATATATATGTGCATTTTTATATGCACATATGAATACATATACATGCGTCTGCCTTATGACATTTGTATGTATCTATACAAATACATAGATACGTATAAGAAATCTACAAGGGAGTACATCCAGCTTTGTGCAGATACTCCTATCATTTCATGAACATCATTATTTCGTGATCATCTTTACTATTCTCAATGGATATATCACTCAAAATTAAAAAAAAAAAATGTAAATTTTGAAAATTATTCTACAAAGTATGAGGCAAAAAAGATGTTACATGCTCAGTTCATGCCACGTTGTAGACTGCAGTATGAATCAAAATGTGAGGCAAATGGTTTCCATTTTAAGCATATCTGATCACAGGATTCTGTGATTCTATTCTGTGATTCTGTGATTGCCTGCATATAAATTAAAATCAAATCATTTCCTCCGATATTTCTGGCAACACTGTTTGGCCATAGATTTTCAAGAAATAAATTATGTTACAAATATGTATGTGATTGCCCCTTATAATGAAAATGTTGTGAATAACTAAATCAGAAACATTCAGTGCTGAGGGAGGAATCTTAAGATTTACTGCTTTAAAACCACAGACTTGTAGCATGTAAACTAAGGAAGAATTTCCATTAATGTGTAGTAGCATTTATAAAAAAAGAAACATACTTCAAGATATGTAATTATACAAGACATTTTATCTTCTTGGGGGTGGCTGTCTTTTAAGCTGATTTTTTTTTTTTTTTTTTTTTTTTTACTATGCTATGAGGTGTAGGTATAATTGGTTTAATACAGTGTTTTTCAGTCTACAGCCATGTAGAAAGGGACACTAGTCTCACTCCTTAATTAGGTCCTCTTTGTGGACCTAATGGCCATGCTAGGGCATGAGGTGGAGTGATCTCTCTTCCAGTTCCCTTATCCCTCCATCTCTAAGCTGTAGATATGGGAGGAGTACTCCACACCTGTGTCCTTATCGCAGAATGTGGCAATGAAGGTGGTCTAGAAATAAGGAAATACTATTTCCATGCCGTCCACAGTCAGGAAAATAATTTGCTGTTGGCTAAGGTCTATAAACTAGATGGTAGTTTCCATCAGAGGAAGAACAGTGCAATGCTTGGAATTAGCCTGGGAGTCTAGTTTGTTTCGATGCCTTCATAGGATCTTGATCAAATCAGTTAGATCTAGATACTTTGAGGAATTTGGGAACCTTATTCCTATTTAGCTTGATCAGATTTAGCCTCCAAAATCATGATATGAACATGCAGATCTTGAAAGTCTAGACTTCAGTTTCTCTATGCCTTACTTGACCACTATGCCCATAAAATGAAGAAAAATATACCTTACTCATTGAGTTTACTATGAAAATTGATACATGAGACAATACTTTGAGATCCAGGTGCACTGGCAAAACAAAATGCTACTGAGTATATTATTTATAAAGATAGAAGAACCTGTTTTTTGAGGCACAGACTGTCTTTTCTGTCTGTCAGGAGTCCATGGAAATGTATAGGAATATTTTTTGTTTTATTAATAAGACAAAAGACGTTATGGTATGGTTTAATCAGTACATCACTAAATGTCTTCTTTACTGAACTCTAAACAATGGATTCATCCTTGGTCCTGTCTGGTGAAAATAGTGTCTCTTTTCCAAAATATCAATGATCATAATGCAGTAGAGCTCCTGAGCCCGTTGACAATGTTACACTAACTTTGTATTATTTCCAAGATTTTATCTTAAATTGGCATCATTTCATTGCATTGGTAACTAGAAGTAGCAAATCAGAAATTAGAAAGAAAGAAAACTGACACTGATTGATGTCCAAGTCGTTCTCCTGATTCGCTGATTAAACTCATCAATCTATATGCAGAAGAGATGTCCAATGCAAATGGAACCAACCAGCCTTAACGAAGTTGTGTTGTCAGCATACTAAAAGGCAAATGGGATCCTCATGGCAGATAGCGAAAACAAAACTAAGCCAGAGACTGTCTGCTACAAACGACATCTATTTTAAGAGATGGTAAATCACTATTTAAAACACATTCTAAACATGACAGTAAATCTTGTTGGCTCTACTAGATTAGATTGTGGTATATAGATTGTGCACGGGAAAAAAAAAAATCAGGCTAGCTTGTGGGCCCTGTGGCCTGTGAGAAAACTTTAGTCAGTGCTCTGTCTAAGCTCAGTAATCCTCCAGCTAGTTTGGAGAATGAATGTTAGTAGCACTAACTGAAGTATCCTACTCCTCAGACATCCTCCAGTTTTTTCAGATTGCTCCTTTCTCTTTCTCTCCTACTTACACAGGGGTGCTAAACTCTTTTGTTGTAAATGAGATATAATCAAATTGAAGCTATACCCTAATTTTCATTAAATGAAGCATTTTTATAGGACTTAACTATATTTACATTATTTCATATAGATAAGAAGAATTTAGGATACAAAATAACTGAAGAAAATGACCCCAAAGCAGAAATGTTCATTTGGAAAAACTTTGGCTTTTGTAACCTCCTTGATAAATGATGTAAACCTGTAAGTGCAGGGAATAGACAGACTTTTGCACGTAGGCACTGAAAAGGGATAAAAAGAAAAATAAAATAAAAAGAACAATTTTGTAGAAACCTACTGAAAATCTTTGACCTGAGGCAGGTCAACCAGTTAAAAAGAGAATACGTACTGTAAGAACTTCCTCCCAGTTCTTTAATTAAAGATGATTGGACAAAATTTTTTTTCTTTGGTGAATGAATTGTTTTTTCTTGTCGTAACGGGAGAAGGAAGGGCTTGCTAGAAATATTTTCAGTTTTTACATTTTTAGTTTCAGTAGTTACTACTGCTAAAATAGTCACATGTGTACCCTTGTCAATGATGTCACTTCTGAAGCTTCTTGATCTAATTTTTCTTATCATCAATGATAATGTGAAGAATCAGGTGAAGACTTAAGTTGGAGATGGACTCTTGGAAAAAACAAAACAAAACAAAAGGAAAATAAAATGGTTTTAGGGTGTTTCAATGCCTCCATATTTAGAGTCAGTATTTACAAAGTCATTTTGTTTTATAAATCAGTGTTTCCTAAGCCACTCTTCAGAAGCAGTGTGCTACGTGAAAGGCTTTGTAATGTTCGTTACACCCACAGGAACCTAAAAAGTCAAGTATGAGATCATCATCACTGTCTTTTTGTTGACCGTAACAGTGAAGTGTAACACTTCCTCAGCATGCTCTTTACTCTCTGCTTTCTGGGGTTGGTAGTGGGCAGTCATCTGTATCAGCTGGAGATATGGATACAGATCTCAGTATAAAACAAAGTCCTCTCCCTGATGCTTTCAAATGTTACATTTCATATAAGAGCGTACTCTATTCATTATCTCCCTTCTGAATGTGTGCTAACTATGTTCATTCAGCTCATCAGAAGTTTATTTCAATGAATATAACGGGAAAAAAGATTGTGGTATAAGTCTACCATTCTTCCTTCACCTTTAAGCTCCCACCTCCAAATAATTTCTGAAAATAAATGTAAAGACACAGAAAATTTTAATGGATCTTTTCTGTCCTACCCTGACAATAATAATACCCATACCAAGTTGGCTAATCCTTAAAAAAGTATTCCTGCAGAAGAAAAGTCCTAAAACGTATGGAAATGAATAGGTCCCCTTCTGACTAGACTAAGAAGCAATAGGCTTAACTTGGACAAAAGAACAGTCAGACATTATGAAACGTCTTCTAACAGAAAGCCTAGGGAACCAGTGGGAAAAGACTGTCTGGGAGCTGTGGAATCTCCATCATTAGAGGTCTTTAAGAACGGATTGGACAAGCAACTGTCAGGACTGGCATAGCTATAGTTGGGTTTGCCTTAGGGCACAGGGAAGCACTAGCTGACCTCTCGAGGTCATTTTCAGCCTTGTGATTCTGTGAATGAAAACATGCATCCTCTCCTAACTGTGAAACAATCCATCATCACTCAACACTATTTCCTTTCAGTGTCATGCGTCTAACCTTAACTTTGTCCTTTGTTTTGCTATAGTAAGAAAATACACCCTCAGATGTATTGTCTTGATGTAATGTAATATTAAAGTGCCTTGTAAAGAATGAGAAAAAGACACACAATTTTGAGGTTCATTAGGAAATTACAAACTTCTACACATTTGTATTGCACCACAGAGAAAAAACTACATTTAATATATAAAAATGGGGTGATAGGTCTGTAATGGTTTGAAAACAAACCAGTGAGAGACTCCAAGTCAGAAATACAATTTAATAGGAAAAAAAAAAGAAAATAAAAGCAATAATACAAAGGAAAACCACAGACAGAGTCAGAATACAACCTGATACTCTGTAGTTAGGGTGGTGGTAGCAGTCCAGATGATGCAGTGGTCTCGTAGAAGAGATCTGGTGGCTCTTGTCCTCTGGAAATCCAGTGGGTAAGGCCTCCTGTGCTGTCCTGAACCCCAGTTTATGTGCAGGTGGGAACACTTGGCTCCTCCCCCTGGGTGGAGCATCTCACAATGGGTTGATATCAGTCTGTGAGACATGCGATGGGTCCTTGATGGTCCATTAAACAGAAATAGCTCCTGGGGGGAGCTCTGTATGAGTCATGGGGCAAGGCATGGATGGGCCCATTAACAGGGAAGACTCCTCCTGCTGGGTGGGAAGGTGTTAACATCTCCCTGGATCTCTTTCCTTATCTGTTATAGCCTGGGGTGTGAGGTCTGTCCTGGGCAGCTGCTACCAGTGATTTTGTTAACAGCCCATGAGCAGTGACATAGGGAGTATAGAATACACAGTTTTTGGTTCTACCCACGTAAGGATAAACTGGTCCCAACCCCTGTAACCATGACAAGGTCTTATGGTCTATGTTTACTTCCTTAGTAAATATGTTATCTATTTGTAGAACTTGCAAGGTATCTTCATAATGTTGTGTGTGTATATATACATGCACGTGTATTTACATATAGATGTGTGTCTCTATCACTGTGAAATTATATTACAAGAAGAAAAAGGGGTAGCAAATGGAATTTGTAACCTATCAACGTTTCATTGTGATATTGTCACTTTTTTTTTTTTTTTTTCATGTTAGAGAATAGCAAGAAGTTCAGCAGAATTAAATAAAATCCTTAGATGGAGAAGTCATAAAAAGTATAGTAACTTTTCCAGGTTCTTGCTGATTCTCCAGTCAAGACTTAGACCTGTGCTTGGCTAAGGTTTTTTTTACATCTTTATAGCTTCTTCATAAACTTGTTCTAATAAATGCTTGGTCACTTGTGATCTGACTTAGGCCACTAAAAATTTCTAACAAGCTCTTCCTAGACACCCAGATATTTACAAAGCTGGCACAATTTTCTAGAAAATTGAAAAGCAATTGAAAATCCTATACAAGATTCTTTGTCAGGCAATAATCTTCCCATTACATTCCAGTTCAATATTGGAATAACTACATGATTTTCCTATAGTCATGTTTTCTTCTTTCTCCCATGATTTTTAATGATTGTTTTTTTTTCCCAGAGAATCTCATCTTATTCATCCTTTTCCCCATGACTTACATTCACTCTTCTTCATATTTATTTTCTCTTAGTATACAAACATAACTTTGTTTTTCTCATCTGAGAAAGTCCATTAATGGTGCCTTTTGTTTTTCCAGTAATGTTCCAGGAGTTTTTTTTTTTTTTTCAAAATTTTTTAAAGAAACTCCCACAACATGTGTCTGGGATTTCTCTATTCTCTTTCCTACCTCTACCCACACTGGAAAATCTTCCTCTCAGTTGAAACAATCATTGCTAAAGATTTTCAAGGATTCTAAGTCAAAGGTGAGAATTAGAAATCATGCTCATCTCATCAGCATAATCAATCCCACACTTGAAGTCTTGTCTTCCCTAGCCTTCCATGACTCTTTTTCTTACTTGTTTTCCTGCTTCCTCTAATCATCCCTTTCATCTCTTCTCTTGCCCATTGTTTCACACTCACTTTCAGTATTTTATGGTGATACCACTTGTCTTGCTCTGATATTTTTCCTTTCCTCTAAATCACAGGTCTTAATTATCTTATTAATTTAGGCCATTGCATCAAGTTTACTTGTCTTCATGGATCTAAAAGAAAGCAATTCTCTCTCTTCTTTCTTTTTGATCAAATTCATCATCATCTTGCATGTCACTGTTACGTGAAAGGGAAGGGGGG
>NW_008597794.1:0-7321 GCF_000691845.1 Merops nubicus | reverse complement strand
GGACATGGAGCCATTGACAGCCATTCTGTGAGCCAACACCACACCTGCTTGTAGCTTCACTCATGATCACCTTGTACTGCATTACTGTGGGTGAACTGGAGTTCACAGCTTGTCTGGACTTCACAGCTTGCCCCTGACTGCTCTGAGCCTTGCTGTAACCCCTTGCTTTCTTTAGAGTGCCCTAGATCTTTTTATGATCGTAATTCTTGTTTGTAACTTGGTCCTACTAATTTCGGGGATAGTTTGACTTCTGACTCCCTTGCCTCTAATGCCTTTTTCAGCTTTTTTAACCAGCAAAGTATCTCATGGGCCACTTTGCCCTGCTGACCTGCATTGCCTGCTCTTGGACAGAATTTCTGTTAAAGCTCTAATCCTTAGGGCAATGATCATTATGCACATAGCATTTGCATTCTCCAGCAACAAACAGTACTCAGACTTTCCTGTTTAAATTCCTGACAGCTCTTTCTCATCTAAAAACATTTCCTGGTTTTGTTCCCTTAGACCATTTTATTGATACATAGTTTTCTTAATCTGGGTTCCTCAAATTCTTGCAGCAAAGCCTCACAACTCAGCTTTACAGTTCTGCTTCAGTTATGGAAATATCTGGATCTTTCAAATGCCTTTCATGTGGGAACCTGAAAAGAGCATCTACATTTTTGGGAATAAAGCTGAGATATACTACCTGAAACTCAGTCTCACAGAATAAACTGTGTAGAATAGTTTGCCAGATTACTCAGTCAGAAGATCTTGTGACAGAAAAGTAAGAATTATTTTTACATACTAGAAAGGACAATAAATTATTTTGTTAAGCAAAGTTTTTATTTCTAGATTCTTTTGCTGCTTTCAACACTGTGTAATCCAAAATTACAACCAAGTTTTAAGGGTATTGATGGTACTGTTTTTCTTTCCTTGCAGTGGATCTGGGGTTTGGTATTAATCATGTTGACAGTATCTGGGTAACACATATTATTTCTATTACTAATCATAACATTTTAAAGACAATATATTACTGAAAATATTTTCTTTTTCTACAAATACTTGTGTCAAAATTTTATGCCTGTTTCAACCTCGCATTTTTATGAAAAACATTGTATTATTTGATTTTATTCTGTTAACATAATAGATTCCACAAACTTTATTCAAGCAAAAATAATCTTCTGTCAGAATCCTCTGGTGTGAATTTTTTTTTTTTTTTTTGCTAAACACCACAATGTAATTCAATGCATCATGAAAATTAAAAATTAATAACTTTGCAACCATTGATTCTCTGTATTCTGCACAGATACCAACAAAAGTGATCTAGTGTGCTTGAAAAAATGTAGCAGCCCATCATTCCTACAAGCTTTAAGGACACTGAATGTGTAAATAAACAACAGAATGAATAACACCACCCAGGCAACTTGGACTAATTTATATCAAAAGTGAAGCAAATGCCAAGGCAAACAAAGAGCTGAAATATAACCAACTATGTGCTGAGTTTACTTGTTCCTGTCCAGAAGATGAAGTAAGAAGCATCAGGAACCGCTATTTCCTGTAATCAGGCTAATATCTGTTTTGCTCTGAGTAATTATTAATTTCATAAAAATAAAAAAAAATACAACCCATCCTGCCACAGCATTAGAGAATATCCTGAATATTTTATCCACATCTGTGTGGTAACAGGAAGTGTTCTGCTATTTTTAGGCAATTTAATGAGAAACTTAAATAAGAATATTACTCAATCTACAGAAACACAAAATTTTGAATGGAAATGGAAATTTACTTAGATGTTATGATTTCAAGGTCTAAACAGAGTATCTTTCTTCCCAAATTGTCTAGGATCAGATTTTGGACAAAGAGCTATAATGACTTTCTTCCTTTCCCAGTGAAAACAATGTTTGCAACACAGTAAGTGTCATCGTAATCTAACTGCATAAGAATTTTGACAGATGCTGAGTGCCCTGGCTGTACATCAGGAATGCAATTAAACTCCAGTTATACCTAAACACACATATAACTTGAGCTGTTCCAAAGAAAAAATCTGGCTGTACTGAAGTGCAGTAACAGTAAAGTAATAGTAATGATCCCATTTCCATTGACTTTGGTGTATTCCAGGATTTGAACCATGAACTTTGTTGCTTCTAATAAACTACTTAAAACTAAGGTTTGTTGGTTTGTTTAGATGAGCTGGTGTAGCTAAGGAAAAAAAGGGCACATAAGCCCTTCCCTAGAAGTAGCAGAATTCAAAGCTAATGACAAGCTAAGAGTAAAAACAAGCATAGATGTACGTATAACTCTGGATTGAATTTGGGATCATCTATGACTGAAAATGAACAGGAACATTTTGAAAGTTCAGCACAGGTGGAAACATAAAACCACAGCAAAGTCCTTCCTTCAGACCTGCTTCACGCTGCTGCTCCATAATAATCACTGATAGGAGGCAGGCAGTTTAATGACTCTGTTCCTTCCCCAGCTTTTGTATTCAAGAGAATCCTGTAGAGACATGGTAACAGAACCCAAAGATCTAGTATCAGAATTTATGTCATCATGCCTGGGGAAGAGAAGGACAAATCCACTTTGATATATATTTTATGTATATTGATATATAGATAGGAATTTATTGATCAGTACTCCCAGGTATTCAGTGTTCTAAAATGAAAAGACTACTGCTAAAACTCTTAAATTTTCACAAAAATAAAAAGGACCACTTACTAAAAAATCATGCTTCATTTACTTGTAAATATCATGTACCTTTCATCTGCAAAGTAACAAACAATGTCTATCAGATTACATGGCCATAATCTACTCCATTGTATTAACAGACTTTACCTGCAACTTATTTTAAATTTGCAATTATTGAATAAGTCTCTGAATCTCTCTAAGCAATCAGTCCTGTTCTTTGGTTTCTTGATATGTTTTGTCAGCAAAATGGTTGCTGGATTTGTAGTATCCCATAGAACCAGAATCACAGAATGGTTTGGATTGAAAGGGACCTTACAGATTATCTAGCTCCAACCCCTCTGCTATGGGCAAGAATTCCCACTAGACCAGGTTGTGCAAGGCTCCATCCAAACTGCTGTTGAACAACTACAGTGATGGAGCATTCACAACTTTCTTGGGCAACCTGTGCCAGTGTCTCACCACCCTCATAGTGAAGAACTTCCTTACATATAATCCAAATCTACCCTTTTTTGAAGCCATTACCTTATCACTAGAAGCCCTTGTAAAAAGTCCCTCCCCAGCTTTCTTGTAGGCCCCCTTCAGATACTGGAAGGCTGCAGAAAAGTCTCCCTGGAGCCTTCTCTTCTCCAGGCTGAACAACCCCAACTCTCTCAGCCTGTCCTTGTAGGAGAGGGGTTCCAGGCCTCTGATCACCTTCACGGCCCTTTGATCATCTTTGTGGCCTCCTCTGGACCTGCTCCAACAGGTCCATGTCCTTATTGTGTTGGGGGCTCCAGAGATGGATGCAGTACTACAGGTGGGGTCTCAAAAAAACAAAGTAGAGGTGTATTTATAAACTAGGAATGAAAACCTTGTATTAACACATTATAGAATTTATCACAATACTTGATGTTCATATGCTATTTTCAAATGCAATAAAAGAAAGCAGAGTATTCAAGCTACCTACTTCCATAAGCTTCCTTTCAAGGTACATGTGAAGACAGTAGACATGACAGTCAAAAGTAGTTATATTTTATTACAGTTATTCTCTCCTTATGAGAGAGAAAAATGGAACATTCTTGCAGTAATTTTCCTGAATATCTCATTTAGGATGACATCTTATGCAGTTGTTTCACTTGCTGTACTTCTATAGATATTGAGTGAAGATGTTTATCCTAAATTCATTTAAAAAGATGCTAATTTATGATGATCTAACACTGTAAGAGTAAGCATTCTTCTGGTGGATAGCTTTGCATAAACACTGATGTTCCTACAATTCAAAACTGAAACAGTCACTAAAGCTTTACACGAAGAGGATGATATCTGTTCTGTAATTTTTGCTAATGTGACCATTGCACATGCACATACATATTCAAGTATCAAGCTCGGTGGTTTGCAGTGCTATTTCACATTTAGTGTAAAATAATTTCAATTTACACTTCAAATACTGTAATATGGCTTATTACCATTGACAATGATTCAGATATGGTGCCACATGGGACCACAGCATCACATGGGAGGCCCCTAGATAATCTGGAAAAAAATAGGGGTCACTAGAGCTGTAAAAAGGTCAAGAAGCTGGCTAAAGGCAAAACTCCAACATACACACTTGAAAAGTGAAGGAGCAGTATTAAAGAAGAAACCTTGCACTGTATCTTGGGAGCATTTTGTGTTATTAGCACAAATATAAATTAATTAAATAAATTAGATACATTTTGTTTCAGTTTAGGCATTGAGTTATAGATATGCATATAATTACACACTTTAATCAGAAAGTATTTTACATTGGTGTATTCACTTTTCCAAAGATAGGAACTAAAATTCTTACTTGCTTTCTTCTATTTCTTTCATAACAATTGTATTCAATTTCTCATATATGATTTTGCATACTGTGTCTGAGAGCAAATAGGGCGGCTGAGTAAGAGAAATTAAAATCTGAAAACCAGCAAAACAGAAGGCTGAGCATTATCCCCATAAAACACTATTTCATACCAAACACAAGAAATTCTATTAAGACCATGCAGTAGCAGCTTAAGATAATCTTACAGAAAAATGAACCCAAGAGCAGGTGATGGGGACTCAAAAGGAGGTCACACCAAACAACAGTGATTTGTTGTTAAAGCAAAACCAACAACATCTCTTCAAATAATCCTCTCTCAGGAACAACTCCACAAAACACAAATAGAGCTTCTGAGCATTCTCCCACCTTGTCATATGAAGAGAAGAGCCGCATAATTCTAACTACAGGGATGAAATTCACTGTCTCATAAAACCATACTGCTGTGAAGCAATTCTAATCAGTGTGTTAGAGCACATTCCTGACAGTTTGGAATAAAACTGATAGATGGTTTACTGCCCATATATCATCCACATTTGACTAATTAACTGTAGTTTCTTTTGCTATGCAGTAGAATATTTAGATGACAAGACAATACTTAAAGACATCATGTACAGACCTACACCAGCTCCAGACATAGATTCAGGCCTCCAGTGCTCTATAGCTTAACAGCATGTAAGACATCTCTTGTTGTAAAGCACTACACTGTCAAACTCTGTTCCAACTGACCACCATAGAGTTGGCACAAACATTCTTCAGCCTTCTTGGGCACTGTAAAAAGCATATGTGTTATTTCAGAATCCTGAGAGCTTCTATTGATGTGAAGTGGCTCTATAGATTATAATAATTTATCCCCTGGGCTATTATTTCATATGTAGAATTAAACAATTGAAAAAAGTGAACATAGTTGCAAAGGTATTTTATTATTTCAAAGGAGACTGCATAAAGAAATTATATTGGTGAATCATATGCAACTTGTAATTGAATATTTATTTTACTTCTGTAAAATTAAAAATCCGTAGAAACTGGCTGCAAATTTCAACACAAGTAACATGCAAGTCACAGAAAAACTATGCAAGATCTTCAGAAACAGTCTTGGTTTTGGTCATGTCACCCATATACAAAAGGGTACACCTTATCCAGAGGACTGTAATAGCAAAAAGGTAGTAGAAAATTCCAAAGTTGTGAAATAAAGTGTTTAAGATAAACAGGACTAAAAATAGAATTAAGTCTGCTTATATTTAAGACTGGCTAAAGGTATAAAAAAGCAGATAGTATACAGTTCTGTTTTCCTGCTATAAGGTGAAAAGTCCTGATTTTACCCTTTATAGCTATGGGTGTATTCACAGCGTTGAAAGGGCAAGAGGCCAGAGACAGAACCTTAGCAGACATTCTTAGTGAAAAGTATAAATATGTGTGCACCAGGCACACGATTAAATGAAATAGAATTCGTTCAAAGCAGGGGTGTCCTACTGGTGGTAGCTCCATCCTTGCAACATCTACCGCTCTCATTATCACATATTTCCATCTACCATAATCTCTGTTTATTACTTCCTTATCCCTTAATCTGCACTTTCACTTGCCAATATCCAAACCGCATGTTGTTTATCTCAGAAATCATTCTTTATTTCCAAACCAGGAGACTACCTCTACGCTTACTATTTTTCCTCTCCCCTCACCTCACACTTTCCTGGGCAGCAATCTACATCACTTTGTCACAAGGGATGCCAGGAACCCTAAAACAAGATTGGGTTCCCGTGTGGGAGCTGAACTGTTTGGTAAAAACTTTTATTCCATGGCAAGTGTGGAAGTCTGCGCAAGAGAACACAAAATGGATTATGTAGGGGAACCACTTAGGAGGGGAAATGGCTGGTGGCAGAGAAGCAAGTCACACCTCTCAGCTGCCCAGCCATAGCAGCAGCAAAAAGAAGGTGGCCAAATAAAATATATCAGAGGTCTTACAAAATCTTTAATGTTGTTCATGGTGTTTTTAACAGTAGAGTTTATATCATAATTTGTTAAGGTTGAGTGCATTCTTACCAACCAGAAAAAGTTAAGATTATTTAAGCCACAGTTTGAGAATTATCTAGTTCCTTTTACATCATTACTTATGGTTTATTCAGCATCAGCCTTGAAAGACACCTGTAAAGAGGAAAATGGAACACATCCAAAAAAACTGAACTTTTGACACACTCTTACATCAAGACTAAGTATTACAGGAAAAAACCTTTGATTTATGTAGTATAGCAATAGCTGAGTCAGACAAAGTCTTTGTATTCTACTCCTAAAATACTTCATGTACTGTCAAACTCTGCTCTTCTCGAGCTCATTCTGAGGGCAGAAATTCTTGAGATCCCATAAAACCAAAGAATCCTAAGGATTCGCTGGGGAAACTAATCTTAATTACAAGATTTGCCTTGTAGATTCTTGGGTTGTATGAGATGTTTTGACTGTATTCTTGAGATACGCAAAGTTTTATCTCGTGCATAGGCTGTTTTATCTAAGAAATTCTGTGAGATCGACTTTGCTTTGTGCTCACAAGCTGAGGATGGTGGTTGTGGACACCAAGTCACGCAGAAGCTCAGCTGACCCTGCTTTGGGCAGGAGGTTGGACCAGATGATCTCATGAGGTCCCTTCAAACCCGACATTATCTGTGATCCTATTATAAGGTAATAGGATCTTTCTTTAGCAATTGAAAACAGCTCAAACTGCTGATGGTGGAAGAGTTGGAAACAGTGTAGATCGTTTTCTGAGGGCTTTTATATTAAAGAACAAAACAAGCAAGACACAAAACAAGCCCTCGATAGGATGTGGGTATGGAGACAGCCCTGCACTTGAACTCT
>NW_008597793.1:362-649 GCF_000691845.1 Merops nubicus | reverse complement strand
TTGTTTTGGGGGGGAGGAGGAAAACCCCCCAAATTTCACTGCTCAACAAGATCCTGTACCTGCCGGTAGACGATTTTGGCGTGTTTGAGGATGGCAATGATGTCCCCCACCACGGTGATCCCCAGCTCGTTCATGATCTCCTTGTTCAGATCCATCAACATGTTCTTCTGGATCCTGCAGGGAACCAGGGGGTGTGAATTCTTTAATGACGAGCCCTCCCCTCGTTAGGAGCCCAGATTAATTAAGCCTCGAGCGCGGTGCGCCCCCAATATCCCCAGCGTGGGCTC
>NW_008597793.1:0-258 GCF_000691845.1 Merops nubicus | reverse complement strand
GAGCAGACTCCTCAGTTAACCCCCCCTCCCCAAGGCTGGGCTATTTCGGGGCTGTTTTCAGGGCTATTTTTGGGCCCCCCTCCCCGCTGAGCTCACCGGTTGTCCACGAACACGAGGGCGTAGCTGACGGCGGGGCCCGGGGGGATCCCGGCCTCCTCGAAGAACTGAATCCACTCCGACGTGGCTGGGCAGGGACAAAAGCCATGGGGAAGGAGAGGGAGGCAGGGTGGGGAGGGGGCAGGGGCTGGCAGCTGCCAG
>NW_008597792.1:18732-19082 GCF_000691845.1 Merops nubicus | reverse complement strand
TCGGCCCCGCCATCGCGGCGTCTGCGCCCTCTTAGGAAGCGAATTTCGTCTTTGCCAGCTACTGGGAAACGTAAGTTTAAGGGATTTCTTTCTATTCTTTTTCTGGCTCTGTGGGGATCTTTGAAATCCGCTCCCCTCCCTTTGCTCCGAGCCCCAAATGTTTCTCTAGGCCCTTCACCGATTCTGCATCGTTCACTCTTCAGCTGCTAAGAGCTCTTTTCTCCTTCGGTTTGTCCCTTTTTCGGCCTCGTTTCGTGCTGCACCAGCAGGGTTGTTTCCCGGCCCTTCTTCAGGCCAAGGGTGGCCAGACGCTGGCCCAGGTTGCCCAGAGGGGCTGTGGATGGCCCTCC
>NW_008597792.1:4804-18707 GCF_000691845.1 Merops nubicus | reverse complement strand
CAGGGACAGGCTGGACGAGGCCTTGAGCAGCCCGGTCTGGTTGAGAGGTGTCCCTGCCCGTGGCAGGGGGCTGGATGATCTCTAAGGTTCCTTCCAACTCAAACTATTCTGTGATCTTATGATTTAGGCGGTTTTGACTGTGTTGTTTCTGAAGTTCATTTGAGGCAAAACATTTACCATATGCATCTGAGTGTGTATTCATGTCAGACTTCAAAAGAGGAATGTCTCCTTCCTGTGTCCTTAAGTGCTGCTGTTTTCACCCTGCAGCAGGGCCTGTGGTGGGTGTGTGTGAAGGGACAGGAGCCCTGTGGAGCACACCTGGACACAGCGACAGGGCAGCCTTCAGGAAACTGGTCTGTGAGAGACCCTCCAGCACAGTTCACTGCTGGGGAATTCCTCTTTCAAAAGAAATTACAGGCAGGGTGTCTCCCTAGGAGGCTAACAGAGGTGACTGCTTTATAACACTTCTCCTTCTATTCAAGTTTATCTTAAGCCTTAACCAAAAATACATCCTGCAATATCTACTTTGTATCATTGGAAAGTTGACTTAATCCTGCATTGCAGCAAAGTGTAATTAACTGGTTCTAACCCTATTATTTGTTTCAGCAGCTCCTAGTGCTGTCTGTGTTTTCACATATCACGTTGTATTTCTGTTTAAAATACTCTGTGCCACTCCAGTTGGATATAAGCAACATTTTGAGTTCAGTGTATCTTTTTACAGCAACTGTTTTATAAATCTTTTTTACTTAGTAGGCACAATGTCAAATAAGGAAGTGAAGGCAGCACTGAAGAGTGCTAGAGAGGCAATACGAAATAAAGACTATAAGGAAGCCTTAAAACATTGCAAGGTAACTATTTTCTTACTTGGAAGGTAATAACTTTTTGTCTGTTTTGTGTGCTGTTCCCATACCCCTACAGCTGCACAGTAATGCAGAGTGTGGAGTAGCTTACAGGTGTCATAGCTGAGACTGATTTTAAAACTTAACTTCATTGATTGTTCACGTTAGCTGGTCACAGGTAAACCTTTATTCCCCTTCCCTCTTGTGTTTGCTTATATGTGGAATAGAAATACTAAGTCTAGAATGACAGACATAACAATCCATTTCTAATCTAGACCTTGACAGGAGTGCTGTGTTTGCTCAGCTACAGATATGGTGACTGGCAGAACAGTTCAGATATGGAGCATTCTCTGTCATGAAAAGCTGAAGTTATTAATTTTCACCTTCTTCTAAAAACTACTTAACTTCTAAAGTTACCATACAGAATAATTAACCAGGCAATAATGATAAAACTCAGTAGGGGGATCTGTAAGATGCGTTTCGTTCATCAGTTTCACCCCAAATTGTGTATTTCTAGGCAGTCTTGAAGCAAGAGAAGAATAACTACAATGCTTGGGTATTTATTGGCTTGTCAGCTGCTGAGCTGGAGCAGCCTGACCACGCCAAAGGAGCCTATATGAAGGCAATTGAACTGGAACCAAACCAGTTACTGGCCTGGCAGGTAAGTGAACATCCAGATTTGGTTTTTCTGTCCTGAAAAGTGTCACTAAGGAGTTCAGCATGAGAGCAAAGCAAAGTTGAGACTTGCATCATGTTTCCTTCAGCCCTTGAGTTGTGCTGAAGCTTCAGTGTAGCTGAGGTTCATATTTTTGTCTAAAGCTGTGGGTGGCTGCATGTGTGTTGCAGGTGAACCTCAGTTTCAGTGTATTTAATTCTGTATTTCTGGTGCAGATTAGATAGTGGTGAAAGATGCAGGGAGAACATGAACTGAAACCTGCAGTAAATCCACTGCTGCTTGGGAATTGCCATAGGTGTAGCTCAGGAAGTGTTTGACAATACTTCTCTCATAGGAGGGAAAACTTTTTCTCTCACAGCTTATTTTTCCAGCTTCCAGCAGAAGGTTGTTACCAAATTTCATTGCTGTTAAAGACAGCAGTGTACATTTAAAATAACTGTGTGGTGTGTGCCAACAAACTCTAACCATCTATAGCTACAGCATCCTGTTGTGTTATTTGGAGACTTGTGAAGCATAAGGTTGTGCATTGAGTCTGTCTCTGGGACTATCAATATTTTTCTGAGGTAGGAAGGTTCGTAGTATCTTCTGTTTAAATGCCTTCTTAAAGTGCAGCTCTTGGTGCCTGATTTCAAGGTGTACTGAGATTTCCTCAGTTTTGCAATCAGGTTCTGTCTGTTACTGTAACAGTTGGAGTTTGGGGTCAGGGCCACCCTGAGAACAGACAACAGACAGTCTCTGTTATCCCCCTTCCCTGGGGAAGAGTCCCAGGCTGGGCTCAGCCACACTGGGACAGGAGCTGGATCCTGTCCCTGGGCTCAGGAGCACAGGGCTCAGATCAAAGGCAGGGTGGATGGAGTCCTTGGATGTGGCCACTGTAGGGGCAGCAAAGGCCAGGAGGGAGGTGGAAGGGGTGACAAGAAGGGACTTGACCCTCGTGATCCTTCAGACAGATTTGGGATGGAATACCCCACTGGGGAATTTTAGGGTCACTTCTCTTGCCCTCTCCTCCCTGCAGGTGCAGCTTTACTTTCTGCCCCCTCTGTGTGGTTCCCAAGCTGCAGCAGTGACCTTGGTCTGTGTCCCAGTCCCTGGCAGTGACTCTGAACATGGAGTGTTACCCCTGATTAAAGCAGGCAGCCTGCAAAATGTCCTGTTAGCTTCAGACAGTGCAGTTAATTAGAAGAGCTTTAGCTGAAAAGTAAAGCCACAGAACACAATTAGCTCTGTTCTATCCCAAACCAGGACACCTACATATAGATCTTTTATCACACAGAACAGAATCATGGCATCACCATGGTTGGGAAGGACCTTCAGGATCATCATGACTTAGTGTGCTTTGTATGTTGCCAGTTATGCAGACAAGATTCTGTCATACATACACAAGCTTCAAATAGTTGTTAGTGTTAATTAAAGCAAGGAAAGCTTTTTATTTAAATCAGTTGGTTCAGAAGGCTGTCCAGAAATGTCAGCATTCATTCTGCTCAGACATTACTGCATTAGTGCTTGACCCCACTGAAAGCAATGGAATAATTTTGTAGGCAGAATCTTCAGTGTTCTCATAACTGTGGACATAAAAATCTGACTTAGTTTTTATATATTTTTGTTTTAAAGGGATTAGCAAATTTCTATGAGAAATCCAACCAACCAGATGTCAAAGGAGACTTGGCAAACGTGTACCAAAAGCTCTTGGAACTCTATGAAAGGTAAAGGATGTTGAATACCACAGTTGAGGTTGAGGTTTCCAGTCCAGTGAATGCCATTGCTGATAGACCAGATGGACCTCTCTCTGTAAAGCCTTGTCACACCAGTGGGTCAGTACTTGTTACTGAGATTGTCTGTGCCTGTAAAAGGCTTCTTGGTCCTGATAGGGAAAAAAAATCTGGAAATAATTGAATGTGAGGTTAGTAGTTTAGAGAATTCTGTTATCCTGTGTCCTCTGTGTAAACTTTAGATGCCTTGAAGCATTTAGCTTTATTAGTTGGTTGTCTTCATTAAAAAATAGTCTCTTCTTTCTCCTCTTAAGATCACAGAATGTATGTCATCTGATTCACACAAATCTATCTCTTGGCTGTCTCTGTAGCTGACTGGAGTGTTCCATTTCTTTCCTTAATTTGTAAATTGTTCAAAAAGAAATGCACAATCCCTTAAAGTAATTTTTTCCCCCCTCTCAGCTACAGCAGCAATGAGTAAAACTTTCAGGAGATGTGTACTATTTATTCTAAATATTTCTTTGGCACCTGAACCTTCCAAGAATTGTCAGAATTTGAGAAATACTACACTATCTTATGGAAAACTTGGCTTATTTGTGTGGGTTTGTCCTCCTTTCTCCTTTCCAGTGATGACAAGCAGAAATGGTGTGAGGTATGTAACAAGCTTGTGGAAATATATCGCCAAGAAAAGAAATACTTAGAGGTAAGCTGAGTACTTCACCTCCTCTCTTCTAACAAGAATTTTCCATCTGATCAGAACTAACTACATTTCATCAAGGAATTCACATTTTTTTGGGGGCCACAGACCTCTTAAGATCTCCACATGCACCACGACCAGGCAAAAACCTGTGTTAAACCATATTCCTTTGTTTTTCACCACGCAGGAATTGAATGCAATCCATTAAACTGACAAAACTTTACAAAGAATTTTAGTATGCAGGCTGAGATGGTGGAACATCATTCCCCTGCCTTATTGCTGGTGCTCAGGTGTGGCCCATAATGCACGTTTACATGCAGTGGTGTGAGTCAGGTGTCCTTTGCCTGGCTTGGCCAGTTCTGGGTGTCTGGTGAGCCCCTCACTGGTGTGCTGATCCCTTCCTAGACAGGTCCTGGTGCTTCTGCCAGAGGCTGAGGTGAAGTTTGCTGCATGCAACGTGAGCTCGTTGCCTGTGGGAGCTCTGGTCAGTTTACCAGGAGGTGGAGCTGTTAAATGCCTGAACTGCCCAAGGGTCACGTTGCCTGTGGTCTCTGTTAGCACCATTACAGGTTGCATGCTCGTGCAGCTATGCTGTTCACTCTCCCTTTACCCTTCAGAAAGGGTCTTTCTCACAAGGTGGAGCATGCTCTCACTCCATATCATCTTCTCTCCTTTCCTCCAAGAAGGAAAACTGAAAAATGTTACCTAACACTTAGCAGCAGGCCCAAGACTACAAGCTCCAAAGCCTCTCTTGTGTACCACTTTCTGAAACTAAATTCAATGCTGATCGTTTGGCATATGAAGTCAGGCTTGCTCCACATGCAACAGGAAACCACAAGTTAAGGCTTCAGGGTCCTGTTTTATCTTTTTCAGTGTTTTTTTCCACACTGGAATTTCAACATGGACTGCTGCAGTTCCTCTGTTTCTGTCTGTAGTGCTGTAGATCCAGCAGGGCTTCCATGTTTTCTCCAGGGTTTATTGGAGGGTTGTTTAGGTCTCTTTTTACTGTGGGTTTCCTCCAGGAACCAGAGTCATACTCTTCATGCTCTTCAATTCCAGTTCATACTCTTCATGTTGCCTCTCTTGTTTACTGTGCCATGGAAGGTTGATAGGTCCCACACAATGCTTTGGGGTTGTTGTGGCTTTAATCAGAAGACAGGTAAATCTGGGTTTTTACTTTAAATGTTCCTCTGTTGCCTGTGCTGGTGTGACAGCAGTTGGAAAGCCTGTGTCAGATCTCCTGCTCTTGAAAGAGTGAGAACATGGTTCTTTGTTCCCCTTGACAGGTGGGTGAAACATGGCAGAGACTAATACAGGTGAAACAGGAACAAGGTGCAGAAAAGACAGAGCTCCATCAGCTGTGGAAGAAGATGATCCAGTTACTGAAGGACAGCACAGAGAACCAGGATAATAAGACTGAGCAGTTGGTAATGTTTCTCAGTCCTACTCCTCTAGATACATAGATATATGCACAGTGCAGCTGGGGTTCAAATGAAGCCTTAAAGCCTTAATGCAAACCTTGTGGCTGCTTGTCTCATGGTAGACTTGTGACTTTTTGTTCAGTGGTACTAAACTGCTCAGGAAAAGGTGGGTGGTTTTACCTTCTGACAAAAACAGTGAGGGTGCAGCAGCCCCAGATGGGTCTTAGGTAGAATAAGGCACCCAAATCCAAGCAGTCATCCTGCAACTCCTTCATTAACTGCCTCCTAAGTGCTGCTGGAGTCCAGGTTTGCACTGTGGTGCAGGGAGTTCTACCTCAGTGAGCAGACTTCTAGCTCCTTGTGTTACAAGAAGCATGTAAGCTTTGACAGTGCAGTGGGTTGACTGTGGCTGGATGCCAGATGCCCTCCAAAATGATTCATCACTCTCCTCAGCTGGACAAGGGAGAGAAAACAGAATGAAAGGTTCATAGTTGAGATAAGGACATGGGGAGATCACTCAGCAATTACCATCATGGGCAAAATGGACTTGACTCAGCAAGATTAATTCAATTTATTGCCAATCAGAAGTCAGAGGAGGGTAAAGAGAAATAAAACTAAATCTGAAAAACACCTTCACCCCATCCCTCCCTTCTTCTGCATTTAAATTTACTCTCAGATTCTCTACCTCCACCCCTGGAGTGGAGCAGGGGAACAGGGAATGGGGGTTTTGGCCAGTTCATCACATGTTGTCTCTGCCACTCCTTCCTCCTCAGGGGCAGGACCCCTCACACTCCTCCCCTGATTCAGCAAGGGGTCCCTCCCATGTGCTGCAGTTCTTCAGAGGCTGCTCCAGTGTGGGTCCAGTGGGGGGGGCCACGGTGCTGCCAGCAAACCGCCACAGGTCCAGGCAGGAGGGTGCTCCACTATGGGCTGTCCACAGGGTCACAGCCTCCTTCAGGCACCCACCAGCTCCAGTGTGGGTCCTGCACGGGCTGCAGGTGGAATCTGCCCCACTGTGACCTCCATGGGGTGCAGGGAGCAGCCTGGCTCACCGTGGTCTTCACCATGGGCTGCAGGGGAACCTGCTCTGGCACCTGAAGCACCTCCCACCTCCTGCTCTGACCTGGTCTCTGCAGAGCTGTTTCCCTCACACAGTCTTGCTCCTCTCTGGTGGAAGCTGCAGGGTTTTTTCTCCCTTCTCAAATGCATCATCCCAGAGGCACTTCCACTGTCTCCAGTGGGTTTGGCCTCAGCCAGCAGTGTGTCCATCCCAGAGCTGGTGGCATTGACACCATCAGACATGGGGGAAGCTTCTGGCAGCTTCTTACAGAAACCAGCCCTGTGGCCCTCCCACTACCAAAACCTTCCCATGCAAACCAAATACAGACATTCTTCAAAAGAAGAAATTCCTCCCCACTTTCCTCTGAGGTAGAAGAGGTGGCTTTGCACTGGTTTTCCACTTTGTCATACTTGGTGCTCATCCTAGAAACAATGTTTTGGTTCAAATTTTCACCTGTAGATTTTAAACTCATTTCTTAGGGGAATGTCAAAGCAAATTGCAACAAATGGAACAATCAGGAATTCTACTGATACTGTGTTCTCTGTGGCCATTATTTTTGTTTTATCTGATTTATTGGTTCCTGCAAGATGAACCTCCTTCAACAGAAAGGGTGGAAATTACTCATCAACAATTTGGTTGACAGCAGTGCTCCAGAAAGGTAGAAATTATAAACTGTAATCATTTCTGGCAGCAGAAAATTCTAATCTGGATCTCTAGTTTTTGAGAAGGCAAATATTTTAACTTAGGAGCTGTTGTAGAAAAGAGGTGCTGAGGCAGCAGGGAACAAGAAGTTTAAGAAAGGGGGAAAAAAAGTAGGAGAAACATCAGGAGTGGATTTGGGATGCAAATCTACAGTTCATTCTGCTGCAGTTGGGAGTAGAGCAGCTGAACCTGGAAGGTTGTGGCACTAAAGACAACGTCCTCTTCAGTGTTTTGCTTGTGACAGGCAGGGGGCAACTTTTTGGTTAGCAGGTGTGTTTGGTAGCCTGCAGCTGTGTTCCCCAACATGTAGGGGGGCAAGAAATAAAAGGATAGATTTCTAGGCTCGAGCAGGGAGCTGGCAGCTAACTGTAGAGGATGGTAACCTTGGTTTTGTGGTATCAGGTCCTTTGAACTGGTATGAGGTATGAAGAAGAATCAGTGGTCTTAACTTTCTGTCTTCCTTGTACCCATCTTACTTTCTGAAGCAGTGTATTGCTGCTTCATCTGGTACTAGGTAGTTAACGTGCTCTGGGACCTGTCTGAGCACTATGTCATGACAAGGAACTTGCTTTATGACTTTCTCCACTCACAGTACAAGTGTAAGCTTCATGAGGAGGATCCAGGTAATGACATGTGATGATCCCCTTCCCTGTGGAGGGGCTGGGGTCATTCCTGTGAGAACTACCTGAGGACCCCAGGGTTGCCCTAGGCTGGAGAACAGGAGGCTGGTGGGTGACCTTGTCACTGCACAGCTTCCTGAGGGAGGTGGTGGGCTCTTGTCCCTGGGGTCCAGGGACAGGGCACGTGGGGATGGCTCCAAGCTGTGCCAGGGGGGGTACCAAGAGGGTGTCCAAGCCCTGGAACAGGCTTCCTGGAGAGGTGGTTGATGCCCCAAGCCTGTTAGTGCTTCAGAGGCCTTGGGACGGTGGCCTTAACAACAGGCTGGAACTTTTGGTCTTTAATAATGTCCTTTGACTTGTAACTTCAACTTCTGGTCAGCCCAGAAGTGGCCAGACAGTTGGACTAGATGATTGCTGTAGGTCCTTTCTAACTGAAGTAGTCTATTTTATGAAGATAACATTTTTCTGAAGTCATTGTTAGTGACACTTCTAATTATTTCTTATTTCAGCTTTTGACTGCATTTGAACATGCACTGAACTCTGCAGACACTGTTCCTGGTGAGGACCACAAAAATCTTTACAAGAACTTTATTGAGTGCTTGTCAAAGGTATGGTTATGCTCATCTCTTCACCAGTGAGCACATTTAATAGTCCACACTTGTTCATTCACACAAATAACTGTTTATTTTTTTCCTTTCAAGTTTCCTCATGAAACAACTAGGCTGGAACAGGCCTGCAATGATATGATAGCTTTGTATCCTACCATCAGTTATCCTTTAGAAGTACTTTGCTTGCACTTTATTCAGTCAGGTGAGTAGGACAGATTTAGACATCTTGGGGCCTTAAGTTACTTCTTTTAACATTAGTTTTGCAACAAGGCTTTTACAAGTTTTGTCCCTTCATGACCCCATACAAGTGTGCTCTTTACTTTTATGTTACATTTCTGCCTGTCTGGAAATCAGAAGTGTTTGGTCCTATGATTTGCTGTGTCCTAGCTCTGTAACTGAGTGGTGATGATAAATTAGAAACAAAATGCTGAGTTAAGCCCAACCTGGACATTGAACAAAGCTGGAGAGAAAGGATACCTTAAATCTGAAAGCAGACTGTCGGGCTAAATGAAGGTTAGAGGAGGGAATGGGAAGTGTTAACCAGTCCTGTGAGGCTGAGGACAGGCTACACTGAGGTTATTCTTGACACAGAACATCTCTCCTGGCAAAAAAACAAACAAATGCATGAAACTTTCTTCAAAAGAATGCCTGCTGAATGGGGAATAACTAGATCTGCTGTTCAGATAAAAAAGAAAAGCAGAATCTCTGAGGAAAAATCCAACAGACCATGGTGTGTTCAATAGCACAGGGATCTGAAAGTATACAGCTGCTGTTTGCAGTAGTTCACTGAACAACATTGTCATAGGACACTTTGTCAGCATTTTAAAAGAAAACTACTACATTTTGGTGTTTATTGTGTAAGGCATCAGAAGTTAACTTTATTTCTTTTTAAAACAAGGAAGGAAAATCAGGCAAAACCCCACTGGTTCATATAAAGAGAAATAACTTCCAGCTTAGGTAGAAGAATGGCTTTTCCAGGTTTGAAAGTAGGCTTCATGGAATCATGGAGACAGAAAACAAGAGAATTTTTCAGTTTGGTTGGAAAGGCTGAAGAGAAATGAGGCCCAGTTCCCATTTCCACATGAGAACGCTTTACATCTTGGAGAAACATGCAGAAACTCATTTGCAAAGGGAAAAGACAATCTCTGTGGCACAGTTCTTGTGTAGTGATGCTCTAACAACATCCCAGCACCCCACAGCCATCCTGGGGCAGGGGGGGAATGGTGCTTAGGTTTGAGTAAGGCTGTTTGTTTATACCTGAGGCATTCCAACCCCATCATAGTCCTTCATGCCCCAAACCTGTGGACTTGTATCTCCAATGTATTGTTGGTCACCTTTACCAAATGCAAACTGAACACAACCCTTATGTCAGGAGTCCACAAATTTCTGAAGAGAACAGGAGTTCAAGCACTGCTGCTGCAGGTCACAACAGTTACTGTAACAGGGATTGCCAAGTAACACTCACAGCTGAACACAAGTGTGAAAATTTGGTACCATCAGCTGGAATTAAGCCAGGACTTTCAGTGATACAGTTTCATAGCAAGGGAGTTTCAGCAGCTTCATCACAAGCCTGGCCTACTCTGCAAGGCTTACTGTGGGTGGAAATTACTTTGATTTCTTTGAGGCAGGTTTTGACATGGGCCTCCAGCTGGGTTTACATGGAAAGCGTTATGAAGGAATTTGGGTTTTGTTAATAAAGGAGGTATACCTGTGGAAATTTAACACAAGTCAGGTTCCAGACTAACAGTTTAATTTGTTTGGGGGCACTGGTTATTTAGATGGCTACTTGTTTTCTGGGTTTAGTTCTGAGGGTGGAGGGTGATAAGTATGTAGTAGTTTGGGAAAAAGTTTAGTAAATATATACATTACTTTGAACTCAAAGGATAAGGGTCCTATTTATGTAAATAAGGTATGCTGTTGCTTTTTTTTTTTTCCTATAACTCTTAAATATTTCATAACTTCAACTTCTGGTCAGCCCAGAAGTTATTAAATGTTTATTTTCCTGAAAGCAGGTACTTTGTCAGAAGAAGCCCTGCACTGTGTTTCTCAGCTTTTGGAGGTGGATGCAAGCAGTGGCCCAGGCATCATAGGTCTTGGTATCAAATGCTTCCAGGAAAAGAAATACAAGGAAGCTGTTAAGAGTCTTACAGAAGGTAAATGTGTAGTATGTGGTGTAATTGCTCTGTAAATGAACACAAGCTAGTTTATGCTGCATGTTTCTGGAATACTGCACTTGCATAGTACTTGGCCAGTTCTAAGACCAGGTAGATCTAAAAATACTCAGCACCTTCTCTGACTGGACTCTGAAATTCTAAAACAATGTAGCTTTAAGTATGACATCTTTAGTATGTTAGCATGATCAACTTTTAACTTCTTTTTAATCTTGACTGTTTTTGGGGAAATACCTCGATGAAGCACTAACTAGAGCAGTGGCAATTAATGAGGGAGTGTGGAATTTATAAAGTTAAAATATAATGTGGCTCTTCTAGTCACTGCCTTTCTGTATCAGAACATGAGTGATTTCCCTTTGAAGAAATCAAAGATTTTAAGACCTCTTTTAACACTTGTATTGGGTGAACACTTGCACTGGATATCTAAAGAGAAATAATGGTGTTTCTTTTTTTACAGTAGCCAGATTTGCTGAAGAGCTGTCTTACTAATCTGTAGTTACCTTGATTGTATGCAAAACTCTTTCAAAATTACTCACAAATGTACTAGTGAGAAAATAGGAGTCTCCACTCTCACTGTGCTGGCCATGGAAAATAGAAAACAGCTTCCTGAGAGAGCTGGGTGGGTAAGCACTGGGGATCTAAGCCATCAAGAGTCAGTGAGGCTGTGCTGACATCTGCTGCATCCCTTCACCCAGGTTTAGAATAAGGTTGTTTCTGAAACTCAATTTCAGAATGTTCTACAGCAGCTTCCAGATGGTGGAATAATATGTCTTGCCCAAAATCTGCAAACTGAAATAAAAACTTTGAGTTGCTTGAGAGGAAGAAGTCTTCCATGGAAAGCAAAATCTTCTGTCTTAAATGCCATTGTATGTTCTCATAAAACATAGAGCTCATTTTTGTCAAAAGAGGCATCTCCCAAATAAATGGATTTATTTATTTTTATGTGTAATGCTCTGCTGGTGAAGGGAGAATGCAAAGGGCAAGGCTCTTGGTATAATGTGTAAATATACAAAGCTTGGAAGTAAAGTCTTTCCCAGTAAGCTAAATGTTTCCATTTTAAGCATAAAATCAAGGCATTATTTAGTAATAATATATATGTATCAGCTTAAATTCAGTTTTGTTAATGAATCTTTAATTATGGCAATTTTATCAGGAAAATTTTAGTGAAACACTTGCCATGTTTGGGTTTTTTTTCCCTTAAATTTCTATAGGCCTTTTCTGGTTTCTGAGAAGAACTTTATAAAGCAGTCTACAGGCTGCTGATGTTCATGTCTGATCCAAGTGAAGGACTTTTTTCTAACAAAAGTGCACCATAGGCCAGTGTTGTCTATTTCTTCACTTTTTGCTCTTTTTTTTAGCTGTATATGTAATGTTATATGCAAAATGAAGCCTACATGCTGCTCAGTTTTTGCATTACTGCGTGGAGGTGTGGATGTCTGAAACAGTTTAAAACAAGACACAAAAAATTTAACTGGTGGTCTTATTATCTGGTTGATAATGTGGTTTTGGTGGCATTATATGACAATACAGCCTCTGCCAGCTACAGCATTTTTGCAGCCCCAAACAACTTCTTAATTGCCTTTTTTCTCTTTTATTAGGTTTGCAGAAGACAAGCCAGTGCCCAGCAGCGTGGTGTTACTTGGCAGAGGCACAGATGAAGATTCACAAGCCCAAGGACACTGTCCTGTCCTGCAAACAAGGTAACTGCTGTCTGGTGGAGAACACAACTGCAGGGGCACAGCTCTTTGTGTGGTCCAGCCAACGTGGCCTTGGTGTGGTAGGGCTGAGCTGGCAGCAGACTCACAGCTTGTGCTGTTGTGCCCTGCTTCTCCTGGTCTGTGACATCTCAGAAGAGCCTCATGCTGCTTACTCTCAGGAGAAGAGGAGGTGCATGACTGAGCAGGGCCAGAAGGATCTGCTGCTCCAGCAGGTGGTTCACCAGCTGCCGAACAGGGGCCAGTGGTCTCTGGAGTGTGTTCAGAAGAGTGTGGCCAGCAGGTTGAGGGAGGTTCTCCTGCCCCCTCTAATCTGCTCTAGTGAGGCCCCCTCTGCAGTCCTGTGTCCAGTTCTGGGCTCCCCAGTTCAAGAAACACAGGGATCTACTGGACAGAGTGTGGTGGAGGCTCTGAAGATGATGCTGAGGGGCCTGGAGCATCTCTGTGCCCAGGACAGGCTGAGAGCCCTGGGGCTGCTGAGCTGGAGGAGAAAAACCTGAGAGGGGATCCAACCAATGTTCATCAAAATCTCAAGGGCAGGAATCTGCAGTGTGTTTGATAAGCTACCTTTGAGTCTTCATAGACCTGTTTTACCTAAACACATATGTTCTGCTTGTCAAGCACACAGAGCTGAGCACAATTGGTGTGATAGGTGCATTTTTTGACACTTGAGATGCAAGTCACTTGAGGTTGTTTACTATCCTCCTCACCAATCTGCCATTATCTCCCTACAAATTGCTGTGAGGTGCCAACCTAAGTATTGACTGAGGAATATAAAGGTGAAATTGCTGAAGTACTAAGGGGTTTGTGTCATTACTTGCTTAAACTGTCTTGGCACCCAATTGCCTGGAGGCAGATAGTGTCACTCTTCACTTTTTTAAAAGTGTTCTAGAAAAGTTCAGGGAAACCACCACCAAGACTGAAATGTTTAGTGCCTGAATTAGTTAAAATTGAAAGAACAGGGTTAGAGAGTTTATGTGGAAAAATTGTTCTAGTGGATAGACACCATGGACTTGTGAAAAATAATGTTATTTTAGAACTCTGTGAAAGAGTTTTCAAGCACATAGGTAAGGGAGATGTGATATAGTCTTTAGGTTTCCAGGTGGTTATTGGTAAGATCTTTTACTAAGGCTGTTACAGAAACTAAGCAGCCTTGGGTTAAGAAGTAGGGTTACAGAATTGACTGGCTTTTGTCAGTTTTAATTAAGTTAAAAGCTAGAGCACCTCTGTTTTCAGGCTGGAAGGAGGCATCCCTGACATTTTCACTGATACCTGTGTCATACATCCTCTTTTCTTGTTGTTTATGAGTGTTGAGCAATAAAGTTATAAAGTGTTGCTGTTCAAAGCAGGCTGCAGAACACTTTAAGAGGGAGTTGTTGTTCAGCCTGGCTCCAGGGAGACCTTCTTGTGGCCTTCCAGTATCTCCAAGGGGCCTACAAGAAAGCTGGGGAGGGACTTTTTACAAGGGCTTGTGACAGGAGAGGGGGCAATGGGTTCTAACTGGAAGAGGGGAGATTTAGATTATAAATTAGGAAGAAGCTCTTCACTGTGAGGGTGCTGAGCCCCTGGCCCAGGCTGCCCAGGGAAGCTGTGGGTGCTCCATCACTGGAGGTGTTCAGGACCAGGCTGGATGGGGCTCTGAGCAGCCTGGTGCAGTGGGAGGTGTCCCTGCCCATGGCAGGGGG